>NW_024343579.1:411622-442036 GCF_902729225.1 Pteropus medius
GGCTAAATATACATGAGGAGTTATTAAACATGTGTTTCTACAAAGGCTCTCGTCTGAAATCATCTGGATCAGAGGTTGAAATGGGCCATTTCCCATACTTTCCCCCACACCACAGCTATTGTTGGACAGAGACTTCTGAGACCTGTTATTGTCCCAGTTGTGTTTATTGTCCAGGAAGACCCCAGTATCAGATGGTATTCCTTCAGGGAGAGAAGCAAATATAACATCCCTTTTTGACTCATAGTCATTGTTTGGCCACGGAGTTATGTTTTTAAATTAGACACTATCTCAATAAACAGGCATTGAGCACCTCTGAAGTTCTAGACGACAGTAGTGGGTGTTAAAAGGGACAGAGAGGATTAAGACACAACCAAGACAGGCAAGAGATGACAGCTTTACAGGGAGAACAAGTGCTTCATTCAAATTGTATGCCAGGACACAGACATGGTTCCTGCCACCCCTGGTTAGGAGTAATAGATTACCGTAATGGATATGAACTACAGACCATGCTACAGAACATGAAAGGAGAGCGTTCAGGGTGCTATGAGAGTAGTGACCAGGGCCTGGGTCACTATTCTGAGCAGAGTACATTTGTAGTGACAAGCACTGTGGGCTGGAGATGTATAAACTGCCTTGGGAACCCAGAGGACAAACTGATGAAATCTTGGCTGAAGTAGGGTATGTTTCCCAGAAGCAGTGATGTATGGGATAGGCTTTGACCAATGAGTAGAAGTTTACCGGGTAGAAAAGGAGAGGTGGACCACTCAAAACTAGAATTAGCACAGACAAATGCTAGGGCGACCACAGAATATACTGTCCAAACTAGGATGCATTTGAAAGGGGGCGCTATTGATCATTATGCTGGGACAATAGACGTAAGTTGAGACTGACCCTGGTAAACCCAGATGAGCAATTCCCCCTACAAAAAGCACGTGATTGTGAGTGCACAATGAGCATTTAGGGAACAGAGCAGTTAGAGTACAGAATTGGGGATGGAGAGAGGGGTCAGGATGGAAGGCGAGTGTATTTGTTTGCTAAGGCTGCCATAACAAAGTACAACAAGTCTGAGATCAAGCCATTGGCAGAGCCGTGCTCCCTCTGAAGGTGCTAGGCAAGGATCTGTTCCAGGCCTGTCTCCTAGCTTCTGGGAATTCCTTGGCTTGTGGCAGCAGCACTCCAATCTTTCCACGACATTCTCCCTACATGCATCTGTCTCTGTGTTACAATGCCCCCTTTTTATGAGGACAATAGTCATGACCTCATCCTAACGACCTCATTCTAACTTGATCATCTGAAAAGACCCTATTTCTAAACAAGGTCACATTCACAGGTAGTGGATATTACTTCTTCAACAACTTTTGGGAGGACATAAATTAATCTTTAACAGTGAGGCAGAAGATGGTGATAGCTGTGAAAGAATGCCACACTAAAGAGTCCAGACTTCCCTGAAGATCGTGAGAAATTACTAGCAGCTTACTAATTTAGTCTAATTACAGATGGACAATGCTTTTTTGGCTTCCCCCGAACTCCTCACAGTTACAAAAATACCTTTTTTTTCATATTGCACTTCCCTTCTGGAAATCAAGGAAAACAAAATATGCATCCTGAACACAATGGGATCGCTTTAATAGAAAGGGTGTTTCCTCACTCTCAAACCATTCTCACCACCCTGGCTTGCAAGATAGCAATGGTGCTTTTTGTTAGATTACACAATGTAGGCTGACTCTCAGTAACTGCTGGTGGGGCAGACTTAAAAAAGCTGTTTAATTTTATGGAGAGAACGTCAGGGGTGGTTGTCAATGCCTTGGTGCTGTGCATGATGCTATCAGCACTTAAAATTGTCATTTGCCTTTGATTCCTGATCTACAACGAGGGTTTCCACTTGGCTCCTGGTGCCCCAGGAAGTACCCTGGGGATCACCCAGAGGGTGGGCAGGGCAGACTAGAGGGGCTCAGCATGGACTGCCTTTACACTCACCAGATTTATCTGAAAAATGTCTTGTGTTAAAAGCTGGGAAATCCTGTGACTTTGTGTCCATGGTCCCCTTCTCTCAGCTGAAGAGTGAATCCATTTGACCACTGGAGGGATTTCATTATATTTATTCACCTAGCAAGTATTTATTAAGCACCTTCTGTATGCCTGACACCATTCTGGGGACTGGCATTCAGCAATGGGAAGGCTGTGTTTCTGTGCTTACCCCTTTCGGAGGGGAATTTGGTAATAACGGAGGCTAACTACAAGCACATTTTTCTCAATCAACAATATCATCATAAATAATATCTACTAAAGATCAATTCTGAAATGCCCACATTGGCACAAAATTCATTTAGGAGCATAGAGTGGGTTGAAGAGTTTCTCTCCAAAATTCATGTCCACACAGAATCTCAGAATGTGACCTGATTCGGAAATAGGGTCTTTGCAGATGTGATTAGTTAAGGATCTTGAGATGAAATCCTCTTGGATTTTGGGTGGACCCCACGTCCAATTTCTGGGGTTCTTATAAGAAAGACAGAGGACACAGAGAGACACAAGAGAAAAGAAGGCCATGTGAAGATGGAAGCAGAGATTGGAGTGATGCGGACACAGCCAAGGAGTGCTCGCAGCCAACAGAAGCTACAAGAGACAAGGAAGGGTCCTCCTCTAGAACCTTCACAGAGACAGTATGACCCTGCTGCCACATTGATTTTGGACTTCCAGCCTCTAGAACTGAGACCATAAATTTCTGTTGTTTTGAGCCACCCAGTTTGTGGTACTTTGTTCTAGCAGCTCTAGAAAGCCCTTCTGTCAAGGCTTTCCAGACTCTATGTAGCCTTCTGTCAGAAGAGGAGGGACGGAGCACAGCAGTTTCCATACACTTTAAATAAAACATATTCTAGCCACCGGCCCTGCAGAAAAAGCAGAAAAAATGGCTGTTTTCTTGCTTCCTCATCCTTTTCCTCACCTGCCCAGCAAGGGCTGGCCATGAGTGCTGGGGGTCCCTCAGCTCCAGAATGCCACTGGAAAAAGTCTAGAGAAGGGTGGGAAGCAAATCTGGCCCATTTCTGCTCCCCCCCACCTCCTTTGTCAAGGCAAACATGTCTCATACACAGCAGCTCTGGCTCTTCTGCATACCCCAGCCTAACCAACCCAGACTGGCAGCACAACCTTGGCTGACAAACATTAACCAAAGCAGCCCCGCTCCCCTCTTCCCCCACCACGTGCCATCCATCTATTCTGTACCCTCTGTCTCTCGGCGTCCAGCAAGCTAAGAGGAAGGCGATACAGTCAAGCCCACACCAGGCGAGTCCAGTTGTTCTAACTGTGGGAGCTGTTGGTGGGAAACTCCTTTCGAGAAATCTGTCTCAGCGCAATGTGAGCCCTGAACATACCTTCCCATATGTTATCTTATTCAATGCTCACAACCACCCTGCAAGGTCAGGATGCTTACTCTACCCATTTTAGAGATGAGGAAACAGAAGTTCACAGGGGTTTGGGACTTTTCTAATGTCACATGGCTCTTAAGTGGCACACAGAAATTTGACCTTAGGGCTGATCAGGTCCAGGGCCCACGCATCGGTACTTTGCCTGCTGCAACTTCATTTTTAGATGTGCTTTATAGAGGATGAGCTTCGGTAGCAGCCACAGTCCCCAACCCCCAGCCTCCATTGAGCAGCTGCCTCATTTGTTTGCTTGTTGTTATTTTAACATTTGCCTCTAAGACTGATGGGCTGCTTCCCAAGGCCTCCAATTCCGTAGTAAATTTGTGGGAGCTAAAAAGAAAGCATTGCCTCAACCATCTTGGTTGGGGGCGAGGGCTGCCTGTTTCAGGAGAGATCTAGACTTTTAAGATAATTTCCCCAAATGCCTCCAATTTGTGAAAACTCAAACAAAATCATTGCTAGTTTGCCATTTCTTCCTGTTTACAGTGGCTAGCATATTTATTTTAGGTCAAATTAAGTTCTGGTTTCATGTGAACTGTGTACATTTTGTGTGGCCTGGGCCTTGAATAACCCATGTCCAAAGAACACCGACACGCACTGATGAATCCCTTTTCTCTATTTTCAGTGATTCTCTGGGTTTAGGTAGCTGCTAGGCCAGGTATGTGGTGATCGCAGCTATGGTTTGTCAGGTGTCAGACCCTCAGTCAGGAAGTCCCATAAATGAGAAACACGGGCAGCTGTCTCTGAGACGTGCATGGACTCTCAATTTGCTCTGCCACCGTTAAGGGGAGAATGTGAAGCAAAAGCATAGCCAAGCTTTCCGCAGGTAATCTCTGAGAGAAGGGACCCGAGAGGCACAACGACGGAGTATGACCCAGGGGTAGGAGCTTAGGGCCTCAAGTGGAACAGCCTCTGACAGCCTCCTTAGGCGCTGCTGCTGTTCCTGGAGGCTACGTTTGCACCCTAGGAGAGAGCTCCGAGGTGCTGTCACACTCACCTCCCCAACTCGACTCCAAGGCCGCTCTAGCGCTGCCTATAATCACTCTCCCTTGTTCATGGCTCACCCGCAGTGGGAAACAGACAGGCAGGCAGCGCCTTCCCGCGATAGGGCAAATGACGCATTCCACTGCCTCTGAGGACCTGCAGAGCATGGTGCATGGCGTGGAGTTTCAGGGCCCCTTTAGAAATCATCTACAGGAAGCCTCTAGCCTTCCCAGCTTTATTCCTTGGGTGGGACTCTTCATACCTCCTCTATTCCTCCCCAACCTCAGTGGAGGCTGTTTCTCCTTCATCACACAGGTTTGAGGGAACAAAAGGCTCCCCACCAATCACCAATTGCCACTTGTCCAGGGCTCCAAGACACCAGGGAAGACATTTTCATCTGAGGGGAGCACCAGCCTGGGGAGTCTAGTCATCAGGACCCCCTAGCCCGCTCTTGACAGACCAGGTCCCTTTGGGCCATTCCCATATTTGACTCCCCAGAGTTCCCAGATTTAGAAAATAAAAATGCTGGTCACCCAGTTACATTTGAATTTCATGTAAACAATTATTATTTTAGTGTAAGTACATCCCATGTAATATTCGGGGTATACTTATATCAAAAATAATTTTCCCCCATTTGTTTGTTTGCTTCCCTGTAATTCAAATGTAACCGGGTGTCCTATATTTAATCTGACACCCCCACCCGGCAGCGGAATGATTCACACCCCCACTGGTGTTGGCCCAGGGCATCAGGTCAGGCTCCCAGCCCGCAATGGAGAATAAAAGGGCTGTGGTGTTTGTAAACAGCTTAAGCTTTCCCACCCTTCTCCGTAAATGGCTCTGCTGTCGCTCTCTGCAAAAGGCCCAGCCTGTTCATCGTGCTCTGTGCCCATAGAGTCATGCTTTGCGCACGGCACTTACTGGCTTCCAGTATAATTATGGGTTTTCCCATCTTGTTCTCCACTGGGTTTTGAGCTGCTTCAGGCCTGGGGCTGGGGCTGATTAATCTTTGCTCTTGCCTCCCACTCTCTCTCCCTCTAAGGTGACCATCAGAATATGGAACCCAGAGTGGTGAGAGCTTAAAGGAACACATACATGGATAAATGAGCCAATACCTCTGCTTGCATCTGAATACAAAGGGGCTGACTTGTGAAAGTGAAGGCCTGTCCTCCTTTAACCACTGGAATGGCGGGTCCCTAAGGGCAGGAACCTTAACTCTTTAGCCTACTCCATCCCCAGCACCAAGCGGGTGCTCAACATCCAGCAGGTGTTCAGAAAACACACAGTTGCTCCAATCTGCAGTTGTGTTCATCGCGTTTCCTGCCCACCTCCATTAACATTTCAGAGGTGCCCGGTCCCCATCTCCCATGGAGGAATGAGTTGACATTGACCGTCTCTAAGGGAGGTCCGAAGGGCCAGAGGACGTCGGGAGGGACTTTTGATTCCTCCGTTGGAAGAGGTCATACGCCCGGCTGAGGGAAAGGAGGCGGGAGGCAATCAGTGATCCGGCCGGAGGGAGCGGAGCTACGTCCTGAGAGGCCGGCAAGGGGCGGCTGGAGACTGTTGGGGCGGCGGCAGGCTGGCTTTCCCCGCCGTCCTGAGCTGGGAAAGGGAGCGCCAGGCGGCTTCGTGCCAGTGCTGGCGGCCGGACGGTGGGGATTTGCGAGAACCCGGCTCGGCTGCCGCTCAGTAGCCAGCTGGGACCGGCAGCGAGCACGTGACCCGCCCGGCCAATGGGGAGGCGGCAAGGTCCCCGGTCAAGGGCGCAGGGTGACGCGGAGCCTGGCGCGCTGTGGGTACTGGCGAGGCCGCGGGGACGCTCAGACCCCCGGTGCGGGGTTGGTGTGCAGAAGCAGCACCCTGGCCTGTCCCGCTGCCCCGGCCTCTGGGCAACCAGCCTCCCCAGCCGGGAGGACCGAGCTCTCCGTTGATCACTGCGTGGGTGGAAGGAGGACGAGAGTGACTGCCAGGAACCCGGGTGGGACTCCCCCTCGAGCCAAGTCCAGAGGGAACAGGACACTCCCTGTGCGGCTGGCGGAGGGGGAGGCGGGTCGGCCCGGGGAGCTCTGGGATGGAGGCCTGCCTGCTCTCTCTCTGGGCACGGCCCCTGGAAGGCCACAACCTCCAAAGCCCACCCTCGGTGCTGTGCCAGGGGCAGCTTCCAAGAACCGTCCTGCCCTGTCCCACATACCTGGAGCTTGCAAGAGTGGCAGGAAAGGTACTCAAACCCCAGAGGATGATTTGTGAGGGAGCCCCACGGTCCTTCGCTACCAACACAACAAGGCCTGGAGTACTACTCACCCGTACTTGAAATGGGACCTCACACCTAGTAGGTGCTGCAGGAGTGTTTGTTGCTGCAAAAAACGAACGAATGAATGAATGAATGAATGAATGAAGCCTGGCAATTGTTGCTGAGGCTGAGGACTTGGCCCCTTGGGGGATGCCTGCTGACTTTGAGTATCTCCACCTGAGGGGCTGTGACAATTCAGTGCAGTGTGTCTTTTAAAACAGAGCCATGAGAGAGGAAACTGTTGTTCTCTTGTGCCAAATTGGGATGAGCTCAAGCCAAATAACTACAGTGCCCATTTTGGGGGGACCTCATAAGACTGAACAATGTGATAAAACAAATCTCCTCGTCCTAATGTCCAGTCCTTCCAGCGTTGCTGTTCTCTAGCACAGGAGTCGCCAAACCTTGGGCTGCAGACTGGTACCTGTCTGCGACCTGTTAGGAACTGGGCTTCACAGCAGGAGGTGAGCGGTGGGTGAGCGAGAGCGAAGCATCCTCAGTATTTGCAGTGGCCTCAGCTCCACCTCAAATCATCAGGCATTAGATTCCCATAGGAGCACCAGTCTCTCGTGCCAAAAAGATGGGGGACCGTTGCTCTAGCAGGGCTGTGGGACTCTCCACTCTGGGATCGTAACTTGGGTCCCTAAGTCCACACCTCCAGTTCTGCCAAGCCAGCTGCCTGTGCTTCCTCCTTTAAAAGAAGCCTCCTGCCTCCTTCCACCAAAGGCAACGGACTTCTCTCCCACCCCCGACGTCCTCTGTACATTGCGTTGTGAGTCCACACCTGGACACGTCCTGTCTTCTGGGATCTGAGAAACCTGAGTTGAAATCATGGCACACCCACTTCCTACCTTATTGTCTTTGAGCTACTTTACCGGCATCTATAAAACGGGATGGTCATAATAGCACTAACATTATTACCAACACAAGGACTCATAAAGTGTTGGGCACAGAAGTTGTATTCAGTGAATGACAGTCTTCAGGCTCCAGCAGGGTAGGGCCGTAACTTCTTTACTCAGACGCCTCTCGAAAACTCTGGTGTGAGTAGGCACTCCAGGAAAACGTGTTGAGTGAGCTGTCGCTGCACTGCCTTGCTTGGCCAGGAGTGGTTCCCAAACTGGGCAAGGCTGAGCTTGCAGCTGCCACTGGGCCTTGGGAGGGAGGCAGAGGTTAGCCAGTCTGGGGGTAGTAGTTCGAAAAGTACCCACCACTTAAACCAATTGCTTTTAGAACTGGGCGCCCAGAGGGATCGACTCCCTCCAGCTGCCTCTGCAGCCCAGCACAGATAGAAATCAGCATGCTTGGCCATCTCTTTCAGTGCCATCCCCAAGATGGCTGCTTCTTGAGGTCTGGGCCATGGGGCTGGAGCTTTATCCTCCACTGCAATTTGCCTAGTGACCCAGATTTGTGCCCAGGTGCCAGTCTAACTCCTGCCTGGTTTGGCTAGAGCTAAGGTTTCCAGTTTCAGCACATAAAAATACAGGGTGCCCAGTTAAATTGAAATGTCAGATAAACAACGAATAATTTTGTAGCATAAGTATGTTCCATGCAATCTTTGGGACATACTTATACTGCACAATTATTTGTTGTTTATCTGAAAATCCCATGTAACTGGACTCCCTGCATTTTTCCTGGCAAATCTAGCTGGAGCTTATCCAGCTGCTGGGGATTGGAAGGGAATCAACCTTGGGGGGTGGAGTGGGAGGGAACTGCTCCCACCGAAGGCACTTTGAATTGATGTCAGAACAATGGCACGGGTTGTTCTGTTTTTCTTTGCATAGAAAAAAAGCATTCCATGTCACTCAAAAGAAAACAGAACGGTGAATTTCAGCTCTCTGCCTTGCTCTATTGATGTTGACCCGGAACATGCTTAGATTCTGAAAGGGACATTGACTGGTAGACAAGTGGCTCTTTCATTTTTCTCTGCAATGCTCCTTCTAACGGTTGGTGCCCACTACCCCAGGTCCCATTTGGAATACACTCGGGATGGGATGTGCAGTGGCCATTTGTCTCTCCAGAGGTCCCTGTTCTCCTGGGCTATTCAGATGCTTCAAGTACAAAGGCCACTTAGTCAAGTGGCCTGAGCTACAGACTAAGGAACAGATATTATAAATAAATTTAAAGATAGTTCAATTTCCCGAGCACCTCTGAAGTGTTGGGCCCTTTATGTTACATAACCTCATAGCCTCACAACTCTGAAAGGCCATGCTATTATTCCCATTTTACAGATGGGGAAACTGAGGCTCACACAGGGAAAATGTTTTGTGAGGGGTCATATGGCAAGTGAGTGGTGAGGCTTTGGTTCAGACTCCATTCTCTCGGAATCCACTGCCTAAACCCTTCCCCATTATCCTCCCTGTGAAAACTTGTGTCCACCAGCTTAATCCATCTGTGCTCCAGGCCTACGCTTCCCCATTCATTAAATTAGCGGAGATAGGCAGGTGATCCCTGAGATCTCTCCAGTGGTTCTCTTTTCAGAGAGATCACCAAAAAGATGAGTTCACTCACCATTTTCATGCATGTGCTTCTTGCAGGCACAGAGAGGTCTGAGGATATTATTCTTTGCCCCACAGCAAAAAGATTGACCAATATTTATATTGCAAACTTGGTCAGCAACTGGTAGGCTGTTTGTGCCCCATAGCATGGACCTGGTGGCTGTATATACACACCGAAGGTCAAGGGCTCACAGTACTTCCTGCACACACTGCAGGCCACGGCATGGAACTCTTGGTCTCCAGGCTTGAGTAAGAATAAAGCAGTGGGATTAGCTAAGCACCAAAAATGCATGCAACCTACTTGTAAGTTACCAAGCATGGGCCCAGCCTCTCCACCTGACTCCACACTCCTCCAGACACCACGAAAACAAAGGAAAGCACAAATCTGAAAGACTTGCATCTTGCGTATGTCCCATACGTCCCATACCTGTTCCAGTGCAGCAAGTGACCGAGACTCTTCACAGATGCCATCAAGCACCTGCCCATCAGCAACTCAGCAGTGCTGCAACTGGAGCTGGCTTGGGCCAGGCTGGGGACCAAGAGGTGTTCATAGCTTACCCTTCTCCTTCTTTCCCTGGCTAACACCTGACTATTATTCAAAGCGCCTGTCGGGAATCATCTCCTCAGGGGTCCTTCCCTGCCTTACCTGCTCACCCAGATAGTCAGTGCTCTCCTGTGGGTGCCCATGATACTTTGTTCCTGTCGAATGCTGATTTTGCTGTCTCACTGTATGTCTCCCACTCTGGGCTGTGAAGATGGAGTCCAAGTCTTTTTCACTTTGTCACCCTGAAGTGCTTTTCCAGCTCTTTGCCTGACGGGCTCATTACTTTCAAGTCTGAGCTTAAATGTCACCTCCTCGGAGAGGCCTTTATAGACCTCCCTGACTAAAACCCACCCCACCCAACCCTGGTTATCCTCTTTCTATGTCTACATAGCACTAATCACTGCTGAGATCAAGTCATATATTTGTTTTTCTTTTAGGTGAAGTTCACATAATATAAAATTAACCATTTTAAAGTGTACGATTCATTGGCATTTAGTACATTCACGATGTTGTGCAACCACCACCTCTATGTAGTTCCACAAGGTTTTCATCACCCCCAAAGGAAATCCCGTACCCATTAGCAGTCACACCTGATTCTTCCCTTTCCCCACCCCTGGAAACCACGAATCTGCTTTCTGTCTGTATGGATTTGCCTATTCTGGACATTACATACACATGGAATCATACGACATGTGTGTAGCCTTTTGTGGCTGGCTTATTTCACTTCACATAATGTTTTCGAGGTTCATCCAAGTTATAGTATAGATCAGTGCTTCCTTCCTTTTTGGCCCAAAGATATTCCATTGTATAGATAGACCGTATTTTCTTTGCCCATTGATCAGTTGATGGACATTCGGGTTGTTTTCACCTTTTGGCTATTGTGACTAGTGCAGCTACGAACATCAGTGCCCAAGTTTTTGAGTGAACATCTGTCTTCAGTTATTTCAGGTATATATTTAGGAGTGGAATTGCAGGGTCGAATGATAACTTAATGTTTAACTTTTTGAACCACTGTCAAACTGTTTTCCAAAGTGGCTGCACCTTTTCACATTCCTACCAGAGATGCACAAAGGTTCCAATTTTTTCACATCCTTGCCAACACTTGTTCTTATTGTTCATTTTGATTATAGCCATCCATAGTGGGTGTCAAGTACAATCTGGTTGTCGTATTTGTTTTTATTTTTTCTTGTCCTTCCCTCTCAACTGTGGGCTCCATGAGGCCAAGGGGTCATGTCAGGCCTGTTCTTTGCTATATCCAGTACCTACCGCTAGCACATGGTGGGTTCTCAACCTGTGGCAGTTGAGCCAGTGCATGAGTGAATTTTTTTCTCAGTGAATCCTGGATTCACAGCCAAGGTCCTGGCACAGAGAAAGCCTGTAGTGGCTGTGTGTTACATGTCCTGACTCAAAGGCCCTGGGATGTGATGTGGCCCCAGGGGAAGAGGATCTCAGGATCGCCCAAAGGGAAGGACCCCAGCCATGTGGGTAGGGGCTCAGAGCAACGGCCTGGCCTCTATGAGACCTGAAGTAACAAAGCAGGAACTGGAGTGGGGCTCAGCCCATAACAAGGACACCTGCTCCAAGTAGGGCTTTAGAGGGAGGTGAGTAAGCAAGGCCAAGGCACCCCAGAAGCACGGGCTCACAGGCCAATGACTCCTCTGCCATCTCCTTTGAAACTCCTCCTGGAAAGCTTGCTCTAATCTGGCCTCCCCATCTCATGTTGTTCCTTTGCCATTTAGAGACCGGACTCTGGGCTAATGGCTTGGAGGACCGAACCTCTTCAGGTGAGCTCCTGATGATTGTCTCTCAGTTGCAACCACAGGAATCGGGGTTCCTCCCATTCTCTGGTGGAAAAAGAACATAGCTTAGGGGGAGCTGGTAGTACTGGGCCTTCTTCTAGCCTGCCTGGCTTGAGTCTCCCATGCTTTAGGATGGGGCATGATGGAGCTTGCAGGCTGCAGATCCAGGGTGGCTCAGGACCCACGCAGCCCAGAGATGCTAAGGCTCTGCTCCCTGGCACAGCAATAAGCATAGGCATTCCATGGGCTTTTCTAAAGGCAGCCCTTGGGAAACATTTTAGTGGTTTCTGTAAAAGTTAAGCACATAGAGTTACCATGTAACCCAGCAGGGGTTACCTATCCTAAGTCTATACTCCAGAGAACTGAAAACAGATGTTCAAACAAAAACTTATACACAAGTGTTCATAGCATCATTATTCACAATAGCCAAAAGGTGGAAACAACCCAAATGTCCATCAATGGATCAATGCATAAAATATGATATTGTCATATGACGGGATATTATGCAACTATAAAAAGGAATGAAGTACTGAATCATTAAGTTGTAAACCTGAAACTAATACAATGTTGTATGTCAATTATATCTAAATTTTAAAAAAGGAATAAAGTACTGATATATACTAGCACATGGATGAACCTTGAAAGTATTATGCTAATGAAAGAAATCAGATACAGAAGTCGACATATTGTGTGATTCCACTTATGTGGAATATTTAGAACAGACAAATACACAGAGACAGAAAGTAGATTACTGGCTGCCAAGGGCTGGGGTGAGATGGGGACTAATGGATTAATGGGGGCAGGGTTTCCTTTTGGGGTAATGGAAATATTTTGGAATTATTTTGGAAATATGTTGGTTGCACAGCATTGTGAATATGGTAAATGCCACTGAATCGTTCACTTTAAATGATTATTTTTTTATGTTATATGAATTTTGCCTTTATTTTTTTTTAAAGCAGCCTTCTCTATCTAATGCCCCTTTAGGCCTCAGGATTACAAGTCCTCATTAGGGTTCAGTTTCAGGCAAAGGCAAGAAAATGGCAGGCAGCTTCATGGCAGGGATCATTGGGTGTTGGCATAAGTGCTCACACAGTACACAGGAGGGCCCACTGTCCGGTTACGATAACTTCCCTTGTCATTTTCACTCTTGAGAGAGGTGACCAAATCAATACCTGTCGTTTGCACCCTTGCGAGCTAGTGTCCAGAAAATACATGATTGTAGACTCCTATGGCTTTTCATATTTGGGTAACCCCCAGGAGATTTCTAGGGCTGGCACACAGCCAAAGTTTGGAAAGGCTCATACTCAACTTGGCAAAGGAAAATAGCAAAAGACAGCTTCTGCTGGGAGGTGGACGTAGTCACTTCAGAGAGCAATCTTTGCACCAGGCCCACAGCATGTGGAATAGTCTAGAAGCAAGATCTAGACTAGTGGGTAAGTATTCAGATGAGTGGCGCTACTGAGCTTGGCCCTGCTTCTCTCTAAGGCTTTTTGGAGTGCAAAAAGAGCAATTAGGCTTTCATGGGCCACCCTCCATTCCCAGGGACGTTCCCAAGACATTTGGGCTGCAGCAGGCCTCAAAAAGCCACGTTCATTAGAAGCCAGAGCCTAGCCAAGTCCTCAGGTCAGCCTTGAACTGGAATCTCCCAAGGCTGGGCTGATTGATCCTTCTGACCTGCTCAGGCCAACAGGGACCGTCACAGCTCAGGTCTGCTTTGAATCTGAAACTCCACCAGGAATCCAGTTTCAAAGCACATAGAGACTAATTCAGACCTTAATTAGCATAGCTCTGAATCACACCTTCTGATGCCAGAGAGATCTTTCTAAAGCATAGATCTCAACATGTCTAGCCCTAGCTTAAAACTCTCCTAGGCCACTCCATTGCCTTTAGAGTCAAATGCAAGCTCCCTAGCCTACATTTCAGAACATTTGTCCATCCCAGTTTCATCCCGCTAGTTCTAATCTAATCTCCCACCACTTCCCTAACTCTCTCCCCCAGCTCCTCCCTTCTACTACTTCACCAAGCAGAAGCATGGCAGAGTTCCAACCGGAGCTTGCAGATCTGGAATGGGGATTGGGGAGCAGGGAGTGAGCCTTGGCGAGCCAGGTGCTTAAGGCCAGAGGGGCCAGGGAGGCATGAGCTTTCTGGGAGAGGAGGCCAGCCATGCAGAAACATGGCCCAGGCCCCAGAACAATAGGCCCGGTGGCTGAAGATGGAGCAGGTATGCTCCGGGTCTTCCCTGAGCTACCCTTTGCAGGCTGGGTAGAGGTCTCCTAGCTTTTATTTTTGCCTCATCTTAAAGTTGCCACCCAGGTCTTGTCACGAGCCTTTCTGACCACAGTTTCCTGGCCTTTGTCTACGGTCTCAGATTGCAATGTTCTTACACCCACTTTAAAAATTTTAAACAATAAAGAAAGTTATTAACTCATAACAGGAAGTCCAAAGATAGAGCAGGGCCTACAGTATCATTAAGCACTCAGATTTTTTTCTGCCTCTCTTCACTGTCATCCATAGCATTCATCCAAAGGCTGATTCTCCTTCTGGTCCTGATATGACTGCCAATAGCAATTCTGGCTGCTGACCTCTTGTTGGCATCACTGGGCAGGAGAGCCTGTAGAGGTCTTGATGAGCCCACTTAGTTCACAGGCTCACTCTGGATCAGTGACTGGCACGGAAGGAAGTGTCACGGGCCTTTGGCTTAAATGTAGGTTTCTGTTTTTCACTCTGAACTGTGAAACTGTGTATCACCAGGCCCTGCCCAGTCTCTGTCTCACACCCCCAGTCTGAGTCAGGTGGTCCCTTCTCAGGGCTCCTCCAGCCCCTGTGCCTCCTTTGTCACAGCACTGCTGCCACTGTGTGGTCATTGAGGTTTTATTACCATCAGCTCCAGGGAAATGGGGGCAGGGAGCTGTCTTGAGTAGTCTGCGGTCTCAGGGGCTATCCTAGAAGAGCCAGTCTGCATGATTTGGTGAATGAAAGAGAATGAGTGAATGAGCGGTCGGGTGGGTGCACAGCCGGAGTAGTGTGAGCGCGGGACGGGATAGGATGGAGTGGAGGTGGGAGAAGACCATTGCTACAGGCAGGTTCCTATGTGAAGAGGCCAGAGTCAAGTGGGATGTGCCGTGTCTGAGCAGCTCAAAGTCCGAGCAATCTCTTCCCATCGGCAAGCCCTGAGCTGCAGCCACAGGCAGCCCTGGGTGATCAGAGGCTGGCCTGGTGTGGCTCCTTTAAGCAGCTGGGCTCACCAGGTCTGACCCATCCTCCCTCCCTCCCTCTGGCTTTTCCTGGGCACTGACTTCACCCTTCCTTCATTTGCCTGTCCTTGTCTCACCCTGAGGATTTGACACACAGTGGTGCCCTCTGTCTGGTTACTAATAATACTCAAGGGTCATGCTAATAGTGCCTGTTCTCGGAGTGCACAGGCTCTGGATCTCCTCCTAATTGTGTGGTGACATAGGAATGATCATCCCAATTCCCAGAGGGCACTGGGGTTTTCGGTGCAGACAGAGGTGTGCTGCCTGAGAGTTTGCAACTCTGTTGCTGTGCCTGGGGAGAAAGAACCTTAGCTGAGGCCAAGATCAAGGTATAATACAAAAGCAGCAGATTCCCTATAGAATGCAAGCCCACTTTTTCTGTAGCTCTTTCTACCATCTCCTAACCTGTCGCCCCAATTTCCTCCCCATCCATGCATCCACCCATCCATTTATTCATGTGACGAATATCTGTTGGGCACCTACTATGTCTCTGCCTTCATGGTGCAGATGTGATCTGCACCATGGTGCAGTGTTAGGAGAGCTGGACTAAGGAACCATCGCTCCCGCCCACCCCACTCCCCACACACACACTAAGTGCCACAGGACAAATCCATTCACATCTCTCCAGGGTCCTGTTCATCAGAGGATGGAGGCTCAGCCCCATGGTACTCACATTTTCTGCTGGGTAGGCTCTGGAGTATATCCTGATGCTGCTGGGAGAAGGCAAATGATGCCATCCTCCTGATCTTTCCCTTTGCCAGGCTTTTCCCAGGGTTCTTCTGGTGCCCTCAACCATTCAGTAGTGGAACTGACATATGTGCTAGATGGTCCTGAGCCCAGGGGGCCCTCTTGGGGCCACTCTGGGTAAGCCCTTTAGGGCTTGACTCAGGCAGCTGGAGAACCCCTCCCTCCACTATGAATCTGAAATCCCTTGGACTCAGTTATTCTGACAGAGCTGAAGAGAGCGTTTGCTTTACAAAACTTCCATGTACATGTGTTCAGTAGCCTGGAGTGACTTTCTGGGCATTCTGTGGTTTGTCACTGTTTCAGTCCATTCAGGTTTCTATAACAAAGGACCAAAGACTAGGGGACTGATTAATAACAGGAGCTTATTTTACACAGTTCTGGAGGCTGGAAGTCCAAGATGAGGGTGCCAGCATGGCCACATTCTGGTGAGAATCCTCTTCCAGGTTGTAGACGGCCACCTTCGTATTGCATCCATACATAGCTGAAAGCAGAGATGAGTGGCAAGCTCTCTTATAACTATTTATAAGGGTACTAATCCCATTCATGATGCTCCACCCTCATGACCTCATCTAATCTTAATTACCCCTCAAAGGTTCCATTTTCTAACACCATTGCATTGGAGAGTAGGGCTTCCATGCATGGATTGGGGGAGGGGGCACGACCATTCAGTCCATAATGACCACCTTCCCCTGTCATGGACATGGGCAGGGGGAGTTAGCGGCGGTGCTTCTCCAGTGAGATAGCCACACCCTCTCTTCTTCCCACGGATCCCTCAACCCGGGTGAGGTATGAGAGTCCTTGAGCCCTCACAGGGGCAGGGAGCACATACAGGGCTTGTCAGGGACAGCATGAGCCCTGTTGGAGGAACTGGTGCCAGCTCTGGGAGGGGGAGTGAGCAGGACCATTGGGGCTCAGGAAGCAGTGACTCTCTTGGCCTGCTTGATGAGGGCAGAGTGCAAGGAGGCACCTTCTGTCCCCGGGGGAAAGGGGAAGCGTGAGCACTTGTTAGCATCAAATGGCAGCCTGGCAGAATGCCAGGCCTCTCCAGCTGGGATCCTTACATCCCTGTCTTCCTGGAGGGTCAATTTTACTCCCAAACTGGGGGAAAATAGTTACTCTAACTGGTAGGTAAGGTAAGGATTGTTTCGTTATATTTAAACAATCATGGATGTAGTATGCCTTTAAATGCGACCTTCCTATGGATTTTTGAGCTATAACATAAGATATCATAAGGGAAACTTTAGGCTGTGCCACCGATCATCTTTGGGGTCACATGTCATTCATTCTCTTCAGCTGTTAGGGAGACCCACTGGAAAAACTTGAGAAGCAAGGGCATGATGGTAGAAAAAAAATGGACTTTGAGCATCAGATGGACTTGAATTCCCATCCCACTTCCTTCCATAGCTTGACCTCCCTGTTGATGAGATCACTGGAAACCTGAGCAGGCAATTATAATACTTGGGGATGATGACACCTGCCTTAGAGATTGGTGCGAAGACAAGAGACTAGGAAGAAAAGCAGGCCCTCTTCAGACCCCTGCCTGGGCCATGAACCCGGCAATGACCTCCCCACATGGAATGGATTGGAAGTGCCAGCTATTCTGGGCGGCACTGCTTTAAGAGCCTTGCCCTGGCTTCTTCTTCTGTTGTCTGGTGGGGCCATGGGCATTCCTGAATCTATGATGTGCTCACTGTGTCAGCCGCTAGGCTGAGCAATTTACTCCCCACAATTTTTGCCATCTTCCTACCGGTTACAGGAGAATTACCAGGGGCCTCTGAGGCTTTGGGGAAAAGAGTAGGCAGCCCAGGAAGACTCTAGCTTGGATACTGAGTGGCGATTCACTGCCCCTACTGCCCCTATCCTTGGAGAAGTGCTCTTCTTCTCCCTTCCATGGCCACCTCAGCTTGTGGGTTAGCCTTCCCTGGTCTGGCCTCTCTGTGACTCCCAAGAAGTACACTGACTCAGCTCAACTGTCCATCCTGTTTACTTGGCCATGCTGACTCCCAGACCTCCATATGGGGAGGTTGTCTGGTTCACGGCTCCAGTCAGGAGTCTAAGCAGGGCCTGCTTTCCTTCCTTAGTCACTCGTCCTCACCCCAGTCTCAAAGGCAGGTGTTATCACCCCCAAGTATTATTAACATAACCTGCTCAAGGTCCCAACGATCTTCTCAGTGGTGAGGTCAAGCTATGGAGGGAGGTCGTATTAGTTTTCTGGGTCTGCTGTAAGAGAGTACCATGAACTGTCAACAACAGAAATGTATTGTCTTCCAGGTTTGGAGATTGGAAGTCTGAGATCAAGGTGTCTTCAGGGTTTGTTCTTTCTGAGGGCTCTGAGGGACAATGTATCCCTAGCTTCTGGAGTTTTATTGGCAATCTTCGGTGTTCGTTGCCTTATAAAAACATCCCCACCAACCCGATCTCTGCCTTCATCTTCCAGGGCCATCTTTCTCCTCTGTGTGTCTATGTCTAAATTTCCCCTGCTGATAAGGACACCATCATATTGGATTAAGGACCCACCTTACTTCGCTATAACCTCATTCTAATTTCTCTAATTCCATCTGCAACAACCACGTTCTGAGGTATTGGGGATTAGTACTTCGACATGTGAATTTGGAGGGAGGGGCAGAATTCAGCATATAACAGAAGTGAAGTGGAAATTTAAGCACATCTGATGCCAAAGGTCACCTTTTATCCCAACATACTGGTGCGTTCTAAATTTTGCAACCGAGTCTCCCTAACGACAGAAGAGAATGAGGCACAACACCTTACTTGGTGTCCACTGGAGGAAACGGAGGAGGGATTTCAAGTGATCCCCCCCAGTACAGCCCTCCCAGGATGGCTTTGCTCTGGGCCACATATTGCTGTTTCACATGTCTTGGTCTCTTCCTGTAAGCTTCCCACCCCTATCCCTAGCCAACTACAGGGTAGCTTTAAGCTCCTCAATTTGTTCTAGAGTCCTAATCTGGTATTCCAGCCATTCTTCCAAAAGCGAGTCCTGGGAGCCCCCGCACAGAAAGGATTCCTGTTGATCTACTACCCAGAGACCCAGAGGATCCCTTAGTGGCACCCAGTTTAGATTTCCATGGGCACCCTTACTGCATTTCATCGTCACACCCATTTCTGGCATTTTCTAGACTGGGAGAGATGTTGGAAGCCTCCAGATTGCATCCTTGGAAACGTGCCTCCTCGTTTGCCATGGTCCGTGTCAGTCAGAGCCTGAGGTTTCTATTACTGCCATTTCTGCACACTGACTGCACGTTTATTTTAGACTCATCCCAGGAAAGCATGCTCCGATTTAATTCCTTTCAACCACACTTTCGCACTTCTCTAACCTATTTATATTTAACAGTTTGAACACTGAAGTATCTTGATTAAAATAATCAATTCTCTATCAAGAAACAGCCTCCCCAGGAAAGCAGAATGCAGCCAAGTGCCCAGATGCTGAGAAAACAGTCCTCTCTTTCTAGCCACATTACCCTAGACCTCAGGAGAGCTGTGCCTGGTGGGCTCTCCAATCCCCACGCCCTGCCACTGTGAAAAATGAAGTCAGTTTTGATTGGATCCCTCCCAAAGGATTCATGAAAGGAGGTTGTCCCTCCTGCACAGCAGCTTTAGGTTTTAAGTTTGTCGGCATTTTTAGTGATCCTATTAGTGTTCGGTGCATTTAAGGACAATCAAGAGTGTGTGACAATAAGATGCTAATAGCTGACACTAAGCGCTGACCACAGAGTCAGGCACTGGGCCAGCTGCTTTCCCTGCTCTGTGATATCTCACTTGATCCTCACACCCGCTCTCCAAGGCAGGTCTTATTATTATGCCCATTTTCCTGACAAGTAGACTAGGTCTCAGAGGAGGTAAGTAGCTTTCAGATAATGTAGTTAGGAAGTGGCTGTGGCCAGATTCAAACAGGCAGTCTGGCTCCAGAGCCCCAGAATAGAATATCTTGGCTGAGCTGAGTGTTGGCACTAGAAAGAACTTGAGGATATGATCCAACCCCTTCATCTCTAGGTGGAGAAACTGATGCTCAGGGAGAAAAAGGAAACTTCCCAAGTTCATAGAGCAAGTTGGAGACAGACTAGTGTGATTTTATAAGTCACCATAGTGGGTAATGAAGTGAGCCCCTCAGAAATTTAAAAGAGAAGCCATTTGCCCTCAGAGTTGTCTCTACTCGAAACATTCCCAAGACTTTTAAATCATTCCTCAAATGTCCTGGTTTCTTTGAAAAGCAGAAAAAAAACCAGAAAAGTAATCCTGTGCTTATTGGGAATGAAGGTCTTGCTTAATCTTTACACCTGTGCATTTATTCAATCCTCCAAATATTGTGCTCCTAATACGTGCCAGGCACTGTTCTACATGCCAGGGAAACATCAGTGAACAAGACAGACACAAGCTCCCACCCCCAAGGAGTATATGTGCTAGTGCAGAGGCAACAATAAGCTGGGAAAAAAGGGAAGTCCTAAATGGAGAACGTACATGGTGTGAGGTGGTAGAGAATAAGTAGATTGGGTGGTCAGAAACGTCCTCAACAAGGTGGCCTTTAAGCTGAGATCCGAATGCTGAGAGTAATTCGGCATTGCGAGGACATGGAATAATGTTCCAGGTAGAGGAATCAACAGGTGCAAAGGTCCTGTGTGGAAAGGAGTTTGGTGTGTTGAGGAACAGAAGGAAAGCTCGTGTGGCTGGAGCATGATGATCATGGGCAGGGCGGTAGATGAAATTAGAGAACTGAGCAGGGGCGGGGCCTGTGAGGCTTAAGCCAGGAGAAGGGCCATTGTGATGACGTTGGAGAAAGGACTGGTAGAGGAGGCAGGAGTAGAAGCAGGGAGACCAGTCTAGATATTGTAGGGGGTTAAATGGTGCCCCCCCCCATATGTCCACCTGGAACCTGTGAATGTGACCTTAGTTGGAAAAAAGATCTTTGTAGATGTAATTAAGTCTGCCACAAGCCAGACACTGGAAGAGGCAAAGAAAGATTCCCCCCTAGAGTTTTCAGAGGGAGTGTGACCCTGAAGATACCTTGATTTTTGGATTTCCAGCCTGCAAACTGTGAAAGAATAAATTTCTGTTGTTTTAAAACACCCAATTTGTGGTAATTTCTAATGGCAGCCTTAGGACACTCATACAGACGTTATTACAGTAATCCAGGTAGAGGTGATGATAGTTTGGACCCAGGGGGTAGTTGTGGACCTGGAGAGGGGTGGACAAGCTTGGGATATCTTTCGAAGGTAGAACTGATAGGACTTGGTAATTGGATTGGATGTGGGGATGAAGGAAAGGGAGAGGATTCCTACTTATAAATCTCAAATGGGCACTCCACACTAACCGGCCATCCTAAAAGACTCCTTAGATTGTCTGCTTGAGTAATTAGAGGAATAGCTGTGCCATGCATCGAGATGAGGAAGACTGGGAGGGGAAGGCTTGGGAGTAACCAGTCAGCAGTGTGTTTGGCAGGCTAACTTTGAGATACCTGTTAGACATCCAGGTGAGGTTGAGGTGGCAGCCAGATATTTTAGTATGGAATTGGGAGAGGACCTTGATGGGGATGCATAGATTTAGGGAATTGTCAGTGTAGAGATGATATACTTTCTTTTTCAGTATTTTTTATTGAGGTGAAATATACATAACATAAAAGTTACTGTCTTAACCGCTTCTAAGTATACAGTTCGGAGGTATTAAGTACATTTATAATGTTGTGCAATCATCACCAACATCCACCTCTATAGCTCTTTTTGTCTTGTAAAACTGAAACTCCGTCCCTATTAAACAGCAACTCCCCTTTCTCCCCTCCCCACAGCCCCTGGCAACCACTGTTTTACTTTCTGTCTCCATGAATTTGACTGCTCTAAGTACCTCACATAAGTGGACTCATACAGTATTAGTCTTCGTGTCTGGCTTATTTCACTTAGCATAATATCCTCAAGGTTCATCCATGCTATAGCATGGGTCAGAATTTTCTTTCTTTTTAAGGCTGAATAACATTGTATTGTATGAATATACCACATTTTGTTTGTCCATTCATCCATCTGTGGACACTTGGGTTGCTTCGCTATTTTAGCTAATATTGATAATGCTGCACTGAACATGTGTGTACAAATATCTCTTTGCAATCTTGCTTTCAATTCTTTTGGAGATATACCCAGAAGTGGAATTGCTGGAACATATGGTAATTCTATTTTTAATTTTGTGAGGAACCTCCATACTGTTTTCTACAGTGTCTGGACCCTTTTACATTCTCATCAACAGTGCATAGGGTTCCAATTTTTCCACATCATCAATAACACGTTATTTTTTTCGAAATAGCAAACATTATAATAAGCGTGAGATGATGTCTCACTGTAGCTTTGATCTGTATTTCCATAATGATCGGTGATATTGAGCACCTTTTCATGTGCCTATTGGCCATTTGAATATCTTCTTTGGAGAAATGTCTATTCCAGTCCTTTGACCAATTTTGAGTAGGGTTGTTTGTTTTTTATTGTTGTTGCTGAGTTTGGGGAATTTAGAAATGATATATTTTGATAGTCACAAGACTGGATGTGATTATCTAGGGGGCGAGTGTAGATAGAAAAGAGGAGAAGTCCAAGCGCTGAGTTCTGGTGCATTCCAACGTTTAAAGACTAAGTTTGTGAAGGGCCAGGAAAGGGTCAAAAGCTGTTGACAGATCAAGGAAGATGCGGGTTGAGAATTAATCAGTAGTTTTAACAAGATGTAGGTCATTGGTGACTTTATGAAAACTGCTGTAGTGGCAGGATACGGATGGAAACCCAACTGGAGTGAATTGAGGATATGATGAGAATGAAGAAATGGCAATAGCTTGTATAGATAGCTCTTTTAAGAATTTTTGCTGTGAAGGGAAGTGGAGACCTGAGACCATTAGCTTGAAAGAGATAAGGAGTCGGGGTGAGGGGACATAATAAAAATGTTCCAGAGAAGGTAGACATTCACGATGCAGCAGTGAGAGGGGATAACTCCAGGAGCAAAGCCCTTGCAAAGTTGAAGTGTCTGGGGTCCAGGGTGCATGTGGAGGGGCATAGGGATGTTTCTTCTGTGGTCACATCAGGGAAGGCAGGTGAGTGGGTATAGTTGTGAGTCCTTGGTAGGTATGGTGACCGGAAGATGAGACAATTCTGATCTGATTGGTTCCACTTTCAGGTGGGGGCATAAAAATGTGAAATTGTTATTTAGGGAACAGAGGAGAGGGGAGAAAATTTGAAATCATTGTTTAAGGAAATGGAAAAACGCCTGTGCTTGGGGACTGTAGTAGGATACTGGACACTGTTGAGTGCTCACATGGTGTATATTATTATTATAATGGATTAGACTGAAATAACACCATTTCCAGGCATTGCTGTTTGGCCATGTGGTATAATGGTTAGGAGCACTGACTTTAAATGTTTGCTTCTTGGATCGGCCCTTCCTAGCTGGGGAGCCCTGACCGAATCACTTAAGTCATCCAGAATCACACAACCAGAAAGTGACCGAGCTGCGATTAAACTCAGAGCCTCCAGCCTTCCTCCTATGCCATGTGGCCTCTGATCACCGGAGAAAATGTAAAATATCAAGAAATAACCCAAACGCTTCTGCTGTTAAGCTATTGTTTGGGAAAATGTGACTTCGGGAACCCCATAGTTTGTTGCATGCTCATTTCTGGTTATTCCAGCCTGGGTTTGAGAGACTGGAATGTTCCCTGGGTTGCTCCTGCCAGGTTCCCAGGCTCTGCTTCTCTCCTCTCCCCAACCCTTGAGCAGCTTGTCCTTGGCACCTACAAGCCCCTCTCTTGGGGTCTGGAGCCCAGCCCAGTCCAGCTCAGCTCTGTGCATCAGAGTTTTGAAGAGAGGCAGCCTTTGTCAGGCTCTGTGGGATCCCTCCCTTGCTTTCCCAGAACTAAGAAAGGCCAGGCCTGGGAGTAGCTGATGATCAAAAACAAAACTGCTCTGAGGATCTTGAAGAGACTGGCAGTGGGGTAAGGTTGTCTAGTTCCACCCCACCAGGCACCCATTAAAAATGCTCTGCCTGGTGCTGGGTGTTCACAGAGAAAACATAGCAAGCACTATGATTGGTGTTAAAAGGGACTTTAGAGACAAAGATATTTTAGGCCAAAACTTTTGAGTGAAATCTTTCATTAAAAAATGTTGGCAATGAATTCAAATTAGAAACACCAAATTAAGTGTCACCACGGCAGAACATGAGTCCTTTTGGTGAATTGGAGAATATGGCTGCCATGCCTTTAAGACATTCATAGAACCCAAAAGAATCACAGACGGGTCCAGTTGACTTTGTGAGTGAATTAAAGGTCTGCTTCACCAGGGGCTATTTTTGGAGACTGCCTGGAATCTTTTTGATGTTCTAGTGCTGCCAGTCCTCCTGCCTTTGAGTTTTTTCGGAGGCCATTTTGATGATTACAGAATTCCGTTCTGCTGACATTTGTGAACATGTCTCCCACACTGCACTGTGATTGTGTGGGTGCCTGCTGGGTTAAAACAGGAGTAAAAAAAAGTCAACTCTGGCCATACATATGGGCTTTGTTTCTGTCCCACCGGGATGCCCTTGAGCAAGAGTTTTTAACAGAATGGAGCAAGTTGGCCTGCTGGGACTTGGCAAAGCCCCCGCGCTTTGTGTTCTACCTGGACAACCTGCAACAGAAACACCAACAACCTAGGACTATCACAAGGACAGGCAGATGTTCAGTTATGGAGCAAATGTTTGTGTCCCCCCAAATTCATATGTTGAAGGCCTAATCCCCAATGGGACTATGTATGGAGATAGGACCTCTGAAGAGGTGATCATGATTAAATGGGGCCATAAAGGCGGGGCCCTAGTTCTGTCAAGCTGGTGCCCTTATAAGGAGAGAGACACACCAGAGTTCTCTCTCTCTACAATGTGGGAACACAGCAAGGTGGCAGCTATCTACAATCCAAGAAGGGGAACTTAACCAGGAAATGACCTGCTGACATCTTGATCTTGAACTTCCAGCCTCCAGATGGTGAGAATTAAATTCCTGTTGTTCAAGCCACCCAGTCTATGGCATTTTGTTATGGCAGCCCGAGCTGACTGAGACAAGGGCCTTCCTCATAGCTCTCCTTTGGTTGAGCTGCTGGCCTAATCCAGATGATTCCAGTAATCTTGTCACAACAGCAAACTTGGTACACTGTAGTAAGATGCCCACTGGCCTTTGAAATTCCTGGATGATGATGCCCCTCATTCATCTCAAGGTGGGGCAAGGCAGAGACTGTCGTCATATCAGGCTAGCAGAACTATGATGCCTTGAACAGGAAAGTTGACAGGGTCTCTGCCCACTCCCCATCCAGGTACTGAGCACATCTTGGCACAGAGGTCGCACTCCCTTGGGGGTCACCCATCCACTGTGGGTTGGGCCAGTGGACTGAAGAAAGGGAGAGCGATTTCTCTGGCTCCAGGTGAAACACCACATTTCACTCTACAGCTTCTTTATTGGTAAATGAGGGAGTGCTGGTCACCATTGTGAGTGTAACTCTTCTGCCTCTGGAACAACAGCCAAAGGTGAACATACTGAGCAGGAGGTGGGCAGGTGGCGGCTCTATGTGCCTGTGTCTGGGTGGAGCAGTGCATCTAAATGGTGTCATTGGCTGTTCTACAGGTGCAGTACCTAGTGGCTAAGAGTGAGGGAACGAAGTGCACCTAAGGGATCTTCCCAACTCTACTTTTACTTACATGACTTTGGGCAAGTCTCTCTACAGCTCTGAGCGCCAGCTTTCTCCTGTGTGAAAAATACATCATAGTGAGAGTAAGAGAAGTGAAAATAAAAACACGCGCACTTAAGGCTCTGAGATCAGGGTCTGGGATATACCAACTGCACAAATAGGATTGTAAATTTATACCCATGTAACTCTTTAAAGTATGTATATGTATAAAGAAAAGGCCACTTCATCAGGTGACATAACAGTTCTATTCTTTCTCATGAGCCACCACTCCAAGGGAGGAAGCAAGCTTTACCCTTGCTAACTGATGGTGCCATGGTCTCGTCAGGTTATACGCCTAGTCGCACCGAGAGGTGAATGCACCACTTCCTTGCACTGTTTTCAAGATGGCGTCCCAGGCAGGCCCAGGTCTCCTCTCCCGCCCCAGCTATCTCTGGGCTTTTGCAATTCCACCACGCTGGGCTTCTCCCAGGCTCTCCGACAGCAGAGAGTGGGACAGTGTTCTTAGCTTTCAGCTTCCCTTAACCACCTTCTGATGTGTCTCTAGTCTATCGTAGCCCTCACAAGACTCTAGACCCACCTGTCTACTTCTCTCTTTTCTTTCCTTTTCCCATCATCCATTAGGCCTGAAGTGGCGTGGGCAAAGGAGCACTCTCCGCATCTTTTTCATCAGATCCTGAGTTTCTGCTGCTGTCCCCAGCATATAAGAAAATGGGCTTGTTTCTTGATATGATGATAATGAAAACTGTATTAGGGTTCTACCAGAGAAACAGAACCACTAGGGTGCATGTGTGTGCGTGCGTGTGTGTTTACTATAAGGAGTTGCTTTATGCGATAGTGGAGGCTGGCTAGACAAGGCCAAAATTTGCAGGACAGGCCAGCAGGCTGGGAACTTAGCAGGAGGTAATACTGCTGACTTGAGGCAGAATTTCATCTTCTTCAGGGAAACCTTACTCTTTGATCTTAACGCCTTCCAACTGATTGTATGAAGTCCATCCAGATATGGAAGATCATCTTCGTAAAGTCAACTGTTTAAAGATGTTAACCACAGCTATAAAATACCTTCACAGCAACATGTAAATTAGTGCTTGATTAAATAACTGGAGACTACAACCTAGCCAAGGTGGCACATAAGACTGACCATCACAGGAGCCAAAGGAATTTAGAAGAGAAACCTTTTCTCTGTAGATAAAGCCTGGCTTTCAAGACTGTTGTCTGGTCTTGGACATAAAAATCCTATTTGGGGTATCAAAAGCTGACTCTATCTTTCTTGTTATATTTCTTTTTATATTCTTCTTGTGATTGGGATATCGTGGGTGGAATATCACCCACAAAGAAATGCGAATGAGAAAAACACATTAATAAATTTTTAGTGTGACAATGCCCAAGGAAGGACATTTTGTCTTTGCAATTACAAATCATCTCATTAGAGAATAAAAAGAAGCAACTAATGAAACCAGTGAGCTCCCATTTGAAAAGAGCACGTAGGAGGGTGGGAGGTGGAGCTTGTCCTCGGGCATGGTGGGCACAGAATATTGGAAAGGCGCCAGGAACATCAAAGCTAAGAAGGAGATGAGGGGTGTGGAAGATACCAAAGACAGAGCAAGGGACATGTTTTCAGCCCTGTTTAGCACTTGCTGACCCCAGAGGGATGAGCTTGTTCCTCAAGAAGACAGCTTTGATATTACCAGCTGCTAGATGTAGCAAAAACATCTCAAAGCCTAATTTACTTCTCATCCAAAAGACAAGCTCACACTGCGAAGGGCCCGGCTAACATCACCAGGCAGAAGCGGCCACCTAAGAAAAAGAATGGTGGGGCAGAGGGGGTGGGTGGCAGCCCCCAGTTTCCATCAGGGATTTGTCTCCAGGCTCAGACTGACCCTGGCTCATGATCCTGGGCTCTTGGAAGGCTTGAGGAGGAAGCGATGTGGTTCCGTGTGTACAATAAACTTGTTTTCTTTGCAAATATAAAGAAGTATTTCCAAACCAGATGCTCGGTTGAGCCTCCCTGGACCTGCACTCCCATCTCCTCTCTTGTGGGCCTCTGTGTCTCCAATGAGAGGCCCCTCCAGGGCAAGGCCCTGGTCTGATGCCTAGTTCCTCACAGTCCAGCCAGTGCAGGCCGTGCCCAGAGGAAGGGAACCACGTGCTGGGGTTCTGTATTCAAATCCCCTCAGGGGGACAAAGATCAGTGAGGAGAGCAGCCAGGTATTGGACACTGTTCTTGAGGATTCAAGTGTATCAGTTCTTGATTTCAATGGGAAAGGGCAGTTTATTCGATTATTGTATTTTTTTGATGAATAGTTTGTTTGAAGTAACATAACATTTTGGTTTTTAAAACAGTTTTGTTGAGATCTAATTCATGTAACATATATTTTACCCATTTAAAGTGTTCAATTCAATGCTTTTTCACAGAAATGGGCAACCGTCACCATAGTAAATTTTACAACATTTTCATCATCCCCAAAGAGAAATCTTATGCCCTTTACCTGTCACTCCTCTTTCCCTCCATGGTACCCAGTCCCTGGCAACCACTAATTTACTTTCTGTCTCTATAGATTTGCCTATTCTAGACTTTCAAATTAATTAAATCATATAATATGTAAACTTCTGTGTCTGGCTTCTTTCACTTAAATAATGTTTTCAAGCTCCATTCAAGTGGTAGCATGGGTCAGAATTGAATTCCTTTTCATGGCTGAATAATATTCCATTGTATGGAGTGACCACATCTGTTTGGCCATTCATGATGAACATCTGGGTTGTTTCCACTTATTGGCTATTATGAATAATTCTGCTATGGATGTCTGTGTGCAGGTTTTTGTGTGGACACTTAACTTTTCTTGCTTATTGCCAGGAGTGTCATGTGGTAACAACTCTAAGTTTAATTTCTGAGGAACGTATTAGTTCTTTTACCCCTCACAACAGCCCTATGAGGTGTAGATACTATTATTATCTTCTTTTGGCAGATGTGGAAACTGTGGGCACAGAGAGGCTAAGTATTTTGCTGACCTGCTGAAAGCCACATAGCGAATGAGTGGTGGAGCCTTGTTTTGAACGCAGGGACTCCAGCAGCAGAGTTCCAGTGCTTAACGCTTGCCCCGTGCTGCCTCTTGGCTCATAGACTGTGTCCAAGTTCTATGAGGTGCTGGGACAGCCAGGTCTTTGCCTTTGGCCTGAGTCCATGCTTACAGAGTCCTCCCACTACTGCTTTCAGGCTAAGGTCGTCAGCCTGCCAAGTCTGTTCCCTTTGTCCCCAGAGGAGCTAAGCAGCCACAGCCACTCAGAAGGAGGCAGGGCTCTGGGTGGGTACGCAGGCAGGGCAGCCAGGGTTCGGGGACACGCTTTGAAAGGCCCACGAGTCTCCTCATTTGCTGCTGACTGTGGGCCACGTTAAGTGTGAGGAGATTGATTTATCAAATTCAAAGGCAAAGAGAACCAGAGAACAGAAAGGAGAATGCTGCATTTCCATGCAGGCAACGTGCCCTGTGATTCGCATTGTCAATGACCAGAAGATATCAATTTACAGAGAATCCGCAGATGCTACAGCAGCCATGGTGAGCCTCCAGATCTTCTAATGGAGAAGCCCCCTCCTGTGGCCACATGGAGGGAGGGGTTGGAAAGAGAAAGAGAAAAATCCACTTTAAAGAAATGGAGTTGACTGTCTCATGGAGGTGGCCTGGGGGTTGGAGCCAAAGCCGGGTAGATGGGGCCAGTAAGAGCTTTCCGCAGTCTGGGGTTTGGAAAGCCTTGTGTCTAAATCAGCAGCCCCATTGCCATTTTGGCCTTGGGAAGGCCCGGCCGGAACCCCTCTCAAATGTGTGCCAGGTGACTCTGGGACAAATTAAACCTGCTGGGGGTAGAGCTCCGCCATTTCAGAAACCACAACAGCAAAAGCAGGAATGCACCCCACCTTGTCCCCACCTCAGGGGCAAACTCTGGTAACAGCTTTGGGTACCTTCTTCCTGATGAGCAGACTGGGTTACTGCAGGTGGCAAGAACGCTCATGAAAATATTGCTCTGTGTGTGTGCTGCTGTGTGTGTGTGTGTGTGTGTGTGTGTGTGTGTGTGTGAGAGAGAGAGAGAGAGAGAGAGAGGGGAGGGAGGGAGGGAGGAGGGAGAATGTTCTCCTTACCCCCAGTTTCAAGCAGGAGCCCTGGTCTGGCTTCTTTAGGCATCTCCGTCTCAGGGGAAATTAGAAGACAAGCAATAGTGCCTTGAAGGCCACTTTCTTTCCTATCAAAGGCAAATGAAAGCGATGATGCAGGCTGCTGGGCTGAACAGAGCAGTGAGAGCTTGCACTGCAGTGGGTTTCAGGTATGTGGGGTGGGGTGGCTCCTGCTGCACTTTTTTTAAAAAAGCAAGACTGAATTTTAATGGTAGGTTTCTTTAAAGACATTTATTTAGTACTGAAAATTAAGACGATTGGTATAGAGCAGAAAAGTATTTGCTTTATTGCAATAATGTTTTACCCAAACAATAGCATGTAAAACCACCAATGTCTATTTCCACATCTCTTGGCTCCAATAATCTTTTCCTTCATACTCTCACTACTGGGTCTCATGTTATCATCGACTTTAGAATCTAAAAACACACATGCGATGTGCCAAAACAATGGCCGATGCCTCTAACGAGCATCATTCTTTGGCATAATTCTGCATCTTGTTGCCCATTCCTCCTTGTTTTAAATTCCCAGAAAGCATCTTTGCAAGTCACCGTGGACATCCACACCTGTATTCAATCACATCTCCATCTTATGTGCAGGACAAGACTTTAAATGCCAATCTCGGGCACCTTGGAGTTTCTCTTTCATGAAGAAACACCAAATCCTATTTCTGTTGCCTTTTTGGTTGGATCTTTTCTTCTTTGTCCTGCTGTTGGAAGAACTTTTTCTAGTACGTAGTAGAAGGACTGATGGTCAAGTTACTGAGGCCTTTAAATGGCATTCATGTGGAGGGACAGGCGAAAGGGTGTTTGCCTCACTGTAAGGTTTGAAGAAATGATGATATTCAAAATCAAATCTCAGTTGACTCTGATAACAGAAATGCTTAGTGAGGGTTAGGTGCTGAGCGACGGCTCTCTTTTTTTATTAGTCTTTCAATGTCCAAAGTAACTGTGGCTGCTCTAATGGCCTCTTTTTTTTTTTCCATCTCTTCATCACAGTCCTGCTCTAGAGGCAACCTTTCTGGTGTGTGTGGGGGGGAGAGGGGAGGG
>NW_024343579.1:450580-489010 GCF_902729225.1 Pteropus medius
CCCCTTGAAAAATGAGAAGAGAGACACTTTTCTTCTGGCTGTTTATTACAGAACGAGGAAAAAACACACTGGCTTGAAACAGATGCCAGATTTCAAACATAGAAGCAAAATACGAGGTGGCAATTAAAATGTGATTACACAGATTCTGGACACTGAGAAAAGATTACAGGACAGTGGGTGTGGGTTTTCTATAACAGACACTGAAATATACATGACAATAATTGCAGATAAAAATCATCAAAAACAAACCAAAAATCAAGTATTAATGTTTACAAACCCTTTTCCCCCAAACCACCAGAGCCTTACATCAAAACAAATATTGAAAGTCTTTAAACCAGGAACAACTATCTCACCTGCACCCTACAAGGGTGCATTTGGAGAGGTGCAAAGCTGGGTTTTTCTCTCATCTAAATGGGAGGACACTCTAGATCCTCAAGGTGGACAGCTCAGACAGTGTTCAGCTCACACTCTCTCTCTCGTCACCTCTCCCAAGTCTACAGAACTCTCTCAACCTCCTCGCAAATTTCCTCTGTAGCACTTATGATAAAAACAGCTTCTGCTATATGCTCACCAGGAAAGAGCTGGCGGGAGACTGAACATTTTGCAAAAGAGATTAAGAATCAAACAAGGTGATCGAATTTTCAGTGAAAATCAAAATAAATGGCCAAGTGGTTTTCTATTTGGCATTCGTCAGTTGCACAACACCTCTTGGTCACATCCACATCTTCCATTGTGACTCAGCCACCTGGCCTATAAAGTATCACTGGAGCGAACAACACAGGCTGCATTTTTGCAACAATGTATAATAAACACAAACAATGCATAATAAACACAACCGTACTGAAACAAAAGCTGTCACTTTATTTACAAAGTCACAAAATGAAGTATAAATACTTCTGTCATTAATGTTTAGGAAAACCATTTACAAAAATTTTAAATATGTACAGGTAACTTGAAAAATCACCAGATTACCATTTTGTCACAGGTAGAGAGAGGGATGGGCATGGGCTGATGCCACTCAGATTGTAATGAGGAAACACTCGCGTGGTTGTCTGGGGCCAGCTGTGAATTTGCTATGGATTCTCGCCACTCCCTAGAGTGATGTCAGCGTGTGTTGTGGGGGATGTTATTCTGGCTATTCTGGGTGACTTGGCCAGCATTCTTGGCTGCGGCATTTCGGGCAGCAGCATGCTGCTGTTCCAAAATGTCATCGATCAACCTCAGGTTGCATGTCCAGTCTTCATCTGGGCTTGCACCAGGGACTTTCACGACAGTGTCAGTGAAATCCACCTCATTGTAGTCAGGTGCTGCAATCGGGTCGTTTAATGAGGGCTGGGGCAGAAAGTCATGGGTCAGCAGCTTAGAGGGGAGACCCATTCCACTGGATGGGCCTGGGGACTGACTGACAGCAATGGCAGAGGCAGTAGTGGTGGTAGCAGCGGCAGCGGCAGCAGCCACATAGCTTGGTGGTGGCTCGATACCCTGTATGGGACTCATGGGACCAAAGCTGGCTATGCCCTGCTGGAGGGACTTGGTAGCATCCAGAATAGGCACGGGACTCTGTACTGGAGTCTGGCCAGGCCTGCCTCCTGGGGCCCCCTGACTGGGAGGCATGACTGCCTGCTGCGATGGGCAGGCTGGGGCTACCAGGGGGACTCTCACAGGTGCCTTGGCAAAGATCAAGTTGCTATCAAAATGCTGCTGGAAGCTATTATCTACTTGGCTCGGGGGTCGTTCCCTCGAGACCACTGGGGTTGCAGCTGCCGCCGCCGCTGCCCATGTGTTATCATTGAACACGGTGTGCATTTTTGGCACACAGGGCTGTCGAAGCTGGTAGGGACTCAGGGGCTGGCTGCCCAAGGGGCTGGGATAGAACCCAGGCAGGGGCATCCCAGAGGGGGTGGCCCTGGGCATCTGCATATGTTGGCAGACAAAGCCAAGGCTGCCCAGGGGGTTCTGGCCTGGGTGGGAAGGTATAGGAAACCGAGGGCTATAGCTGAACATTCCTTGCTGTTTGCCCGGGGACTTTGAGATCATGCCTTCATGGCTCCGCTGCTCGCTTGGTGGGAACATTCCTGGACTCAGATTGTTCTGAAGGAGCCCAGCTCTGGGTGGCATCATGTGCTGGCTGGATGGGAGGCTTGCCTTGGTCCGCCTACACTTGGAGTTGACTTGTTCTTGGACGGCTACAGAAAGAGAGAAGGGGGGTCGGTTCCAAAGTCATACTCAACTTGGGGTGCCGCTGCTGCTGGGGAGATACCAGGCCAGTACTGACCTCTCACCATCCATCCCTGGGTCCTACTAAGCATCCCCTGTTCCCCAACTCTTCTCAACAGCCCTTGTCCCTCCACCCTTAGCCGAGACTGTCATTCTTCTGTGGAGCCCTCCTAGACTCTGGGTCTGTGCTCACCCCCTCTGCACTGCCAAGTGCAGACCACATTGGACTGAAAACGCCAGCTTCTGTTTGTCTTTTCAAACAGTCTGTAAGCTCCAGGAGGCTAGGGTCTCGGCCTGCTTTTATATTCAGTATCATGTACACAGACCTGGCACTCCCCACCCTTTGTCAGATGAAATGGTCTTCCTGGAACTTGTCTGCCCTATGTCTGCAGCGAAAGCTTGCCTGAACTGGGCAGGTGGGGCATTTAGTTGGTCTCAGGCCTAAAGGAACGATGGTTTTTGCATGAGAATGGAGGAGCAATGGTCTGATGTTGGCATTAGCTACAAAGAAGATGCTGGCCACCTGTTGGAAGGCAGGCAGCCTTTGCAGAGCCACAGGTGAGAGTGCCCTTGGCCTGGCACAACATCACTTCTGGTTGATAAGGACTGCTTACTGCATGTCTCTCCTGCTAGTCTGGAAGCTCTGCAAAGTAGGGACCATGCCTGTTTTTCTTTTGTTGTTGTTGTTATTCGTTTCTTTGTTTGTTTGCAAACGGCTGTATCCTAGGCCAATAAATGTGGATTACATTCATAGTTGCCATAGGGACCCCTGGGAACCCCCCACTACAGATTCTTTGAGGCAGAGCTTCTTTAGCCCTTTTTTCATTGCCCACACCTGAGAGATGGCCCAGGATTCCATTAAAATGGAAGGTCACTGGGAGGGAGGGCAGAAGGGCAGGATCAGAACCCTGGGGTCATGGCAGCCCTCAGTTGATTCTGATAAAACCCCAGGGGACGTGCCCTTCTCCCATTGAGAATGACTGCTTTAAGGCACAAGCCCAATTCATTTTAATCAATCTCTTGAATTAAACAGTGATGCCAGAGTCATTAATACCTGGCCTTCGACTGGATCCTACTTAAGCTTCCAACGTGAGAGATGCAACCAGGGTGCTACCGAACTGACTCAAAGGCCTCCCCTCTTTCCCTCGATGTTGTCAGAAACACTCACAGAAACTGTTTACTTTGGGAACCACTTACCTTGAAATTGACTCATCTGTTGGGCAATATATGCACTCTGCTGTTCAGGGGTCACTGCCGTAAGATCTGATCTCTGTTTCTCTTGCTAAACAGAAGATGAAAAAGATGTGTTAAGATTACAGATACCAAAAAATAACTGCCTTGGGATCACTGTGTAGGGACCTGGGACTTGGCTTTGGTGTAGCAGAAAGCATGAGTGAACACACCAACACAAACTTGCATGCATGCCCCACCCTCCCGAGCAAAACTCCACAGGTATAAATAAAAGTTGGATTCTGCAACCTGGGTTAAAAAACCAACTGCGACAGCATAGGATGGGGCGGGAGACACAGAGCTTAACAGCGAGAGCACGTAGAAAAAGATTTAGGCATTCTGGGTGTCCTTCTGCTCAGGATGGGTCAGCGGTGAGATGTGGTCACCAAAAGAGCGCATGTAACATTAGGCTGCATTAATAGAAGCAGAGTATGTAGAAGGAGGGAGGTGACAGTCCTATACTACTCTGCCTTGGCCAGACCATGTCTATAGTTCTGACAAAAGTCTGGGCATGCCAGTCTCAGGGAGACCCAGATGAACCAGCTGCATTCAGAGGACACTAAGTGATGAAGGTAGGGCTCAGCTCCAAACCACACAGACAAGGAATGGTGAGCAAACCAGGGATGCTGGGGCTGGGGCAGAGCTGACTCTGGGCTGTGTGGTTATGGGTGCCCGGCTTCTGCGGGGTTGTCATGGGGAAAGGGCTGACGCTTGTTCTTGGTGGTCCTGGCACGGACAGCAAGATGATCATAAGGTCAGATGGACGCGCTGTCTGACACCAGAGGGAACCACTGATTGCCAACTTCCCTTCTTTCTCCTGACTGGCTGCAAGCACGGGCTACTGGGATGAGCTTCCTGTCTCCATCTCCAAACTGGGTGGGCAGGAGGAGGAGCCAAGCTTCAGGGACACAGACCCAGCACTGAGTGTGGAAGTGGCTCAAGGGGAAGCCCAGAGAGAACCAGATGAGGGCATGTAAAAGGCACGGTTTGCCCTTTGCCCAGAGACCCTAAGCCATTTGGTCCCAGTTTGTGCCTGGGACCCAGATCTGACTCCCAGTCCAGTGCTCACCCACTGCCATCTCTCCCCACTTCTCAAGAAGTCTGTTCGCTAGTGTGCTGACAACCAATGCAGCTCCATCAGGGAGCACATTCCTGAGTCCACTTTCTGAGCTGTGTCCCCCAGATGCCAGAAGAATTGACCCTACGACATGAGCTGGCCTACTTTTCTGCTGTCACAGACGCTGGTGTGGGACGAAGGCGGGCAGAGGGCTGGCTCTTGGGAGGGTGCCCAGCCCCCAGGCCCGGCGGCAGTTCCTGCCGAGGTAGAGAGGACAAACACATGGCACCAGGTAGACTACACTAGAAGCAATTTCACCATCCTACCCCCTTAGCCTGCTTCCTGTCCAAGCTCTTGCCCCCACTCCCTTGGGGTTGCTGGGGGTACTATTTGTCAGCTGACCCATGGAGCTGCTCTCTGCCTGCTAAAGCATGAGGTAGGGGCGACAGGACCGCCTTCATGTGTGCTCACTGTACTAAGCACTCTGCACCCATTTATTTCACATCATCTCGAAAGAATTCTTTGAAGTAGGCACGCTATTATCCTAATGACACTGATTTGGACACTGAGGAACAGAAGGGCCATATGCCTTCCCAAGGCCACGCCATCAGAAAGTGGGGGAGCGCAAGGATCTGCCTGAGACGCGCAGGGTGGGCAGGCATTTTTGAGGCAATCTTGTCACTTCTGTTCTTCTCTTCGACCCTAACACCAGCTCTAGGAGATCTGAGCAGAAGATCTACAGATGCCAGCTTACTGACATGACATCCGAGGCTCAGACCGAGAGAGTATACGACTTGCCGAAAGCAACCTGGCCTGGATGTGCCACGATTCCTAACTGCAGACCCAGTGCTTTCGCCTGTCTAGCTGCTTCTGGGGACCAGCTCCTGTGGCCAGGCAGGTCTACACCAAGTCTAACTCTGTCTCCACCTGCTACCCTACCAGTTTCATCAAATGACACAGTCGTACAGGGGCAGGGGGCAGATGGAGTCGACAGAGTGTGACCGAAAAAAAAATTAGGGGAAGGGCAGAAGAGCCCCAAGGGAAAGAGGCAGAGAGGAAAGACACCTGAAGGGCATTGGAGACAAAAGTCTGAGGGTGGAGGAACTGGGTAGTGTCTGCCAGATGAAGCAGAGCGCCGCTCACACAGTCCAGTGTTACAGGGACAGTAGGAATGTTGGCTACTGTTCATCCAAGGAAGCACAAAACCCAGAGCATCCAAAATTGAAGGGAAAATCCAGCCAGCGGCATGGCATGGCTCCGCGAACTCCGAAGTGCAAAGGGCACACTTGATGTCCAGCCTGCAGGCCGGGCCCACTGGCTTCCCGGGTCTTTGCCGTCAACCAGGGTCTCTTTGTACTGCTGGGGTGGTCCAGGACACTGCCAGCCCTGTGCTCCGGGTCCAGCCTTGTTGTCCCGGGCCCCGCAAGCCAGAGCCTTCTCTCCAGGCCTCCCTAGGAGGCTGTTTCCTTTGTTTTGCAGATGAAGGCCCCCATCCTTTGTTCTGAATCAATGTGCTCCAAAGATAAGCCCCAAGAAAACAGTTGTTGCCTTTTGACACTGACAATTAGAATCATTGGAAAATGGAGAAAACAGGAAATGACAAATGTTTTTAGTGACCAGGAGGAAGCTGTGTCTGAAAATTGCTGTTTGGTGACAGACATTCATGAAGGATGGCCCAGGCAACCTGTGGCTTTTCATAAGCATGCTCATGGAAGCCATCAAATGACTCATTTTTCGAAGGCTGAAATTGTCATTGTGCTTGGCCCTATTGTGCCAAGTGGCACTGACAGGGCAGCTTTGGTGGGCCCTTTTCAAGCCTGGGTGTGCTTCCCCGATGCTGGTCACCTTGCCAAGCTTGAGTTGGTGCCATCGACAAGTCTCCTAGAGATCTAGGGTCCTGGCTCTTCCCTGTCACACCTCCTCCCGGTCCCACTGAGCCAAGGAGCCACATTCACAGACAGGTCTTAGCCGGGATAGTGATCCAGGAAGTCATGGAGCTGCTTTTCTATAAGCTTCTTGCTGATGTTCGGGAAGCTGCAAAGCCCTGGCCCATGTGTGGGGGCTCATGGCAGGGCTAGTACTTCATTCATCTGCTAGTCAGGAGAAAGAGGCAAAATGCTGGTCCAAGTCCCGCTGCTGCCCCCTGGCACAGCTGAGCCCAACAGGGCCTCCCAGCAGGCCAAGCCAGTTGCTGTGTCAGCTTCGCCCTTCAGCCACCGCACGTGAATGGCTCCTTTAAGTCCCATGGAATCACCTGGATGCTTCCTCTCACCACTGCAGGGTAAGAATGGCCTCAGGGCTTGTTCGACCACTTAATCTGGCAAAGGGAGGTGGAAGATAGAGGTGAAGCAGAAGGGCAGGTGATCAGCAGGTGTCCACAAAGGGTTCCTGGATTTCCCGAAGATTCAGACTGAAGTCGCTGGCCCCGCGATCTTTGGGAGGAGAACATTCTGACTGGGGAGGGGATTCCAATGGAACATCTTCTGGGAGACGCCAGGGGATGGATCCAAAGCCTTACTCTGTACAGCACATTGAGGCAGGGAAGGAGAGAGGGAGGAAGGAAGGAGAAATGGAGGTAGGGAGGGAAGGAGACAGGGAGGGGAGAGGGAGAGAAGGGAAGGGAGGAAAAAGACAGAAGGAACAGGGCAGGGGGAGGGGCAATGGAAGGGAGGGGAAAGAAGGACAGAAGGAGGAGGGAGATTTCTTTTCCTACAACTAGGAAACCCCAGCCTCCTTTCCCAGCAGATGCAGCGTGCCCCCGCACAGAACTAGCCTGCCATGCAGCAGAAGGTACTCAACTCTGTGTTAGAGGTTCAAAAGTGTATGAGCTCTAGTATCTCGGTTTGTTTATTACTTCACTAGGAAAAGCATCTTCTTTTGTAGTTTTTGGAAGCCAGATCTGGATACATCTCACCCATCCTTCTGACTTTTCCTTTGAAATGACAGGAAGACAGCATTCTGCATGGGGACTATGAATTCAAGACCTGAATTCTGGGGGCTCCCGCATCCATATGGATGGGGACACCTCAAACTGGCCGCGGCCCATGGATGGAGGCAACGTAGACACTTCTTCAGAAGCCTTGTCTGAGGAAGTGTGGATGTTCTTAGGTAAAAACTCTCCTCCCTCAGGTGTTAATCACAAACCAGTGTCCTACAGTGAATGTCACGTGACATTCATTTCGTAGTCCCTCCTGACTCTCAGATCCCGCGACTCAGTTTCTTCAGAATGCTTCCAGAGGAGGAAGGACCACTGGGAGTGATGAGTGTGCCATCAGGCCACCTCCCCTCCCTTCAAATCCTAGAGGCCAAGATCTGGAGGCTGGTGAGATACTTGCCCTTTCGTGTTGTCTTTGTTCGATGCCTTTCTGGGCCCTAGTGCAGCCAGAGACGTGTGAGCCTCATTGACTCTGGGGCCCCCAGAACAAACCTGTCCAAATACCAAGATGGGAAGACACAGTTTACTTGGCAGCCCAGTGTGTCCCTCTGTCAGTCAGCTGACATTTCTCGTGGGTCTACATTGGGCCAGGCTCTTTCTCAGGAATAGAAATAGCACTGCGCATCTCTATTCATGGAGTTTACGATGGAGGGCAGACTGACGAGACACAAGTAAGTTGAAGATCATTTTAGATGATTACACATCTTCTAAAGGGACTATGATGCGTGAAGGGATCGGGAGCCAGTGAGAGGATGTGGGGGACGGCAGAAACCTCGGGTTAGTGCGTGGGGCCCTGAACATAAATCAGAACCTGCCACGCTGTTCTTTAAGCTGAGTGAGACCAGAGAGAGAGGGCAGCAGTGGCCTGCTGGGGTCTTTCTTTGCCCCTCCTGGCCCCTGGCACATGAGCCGAAGACCTCCTCCATGGTGATGGTGCTGTCCTGGGGTCTGAACCAGTCTGAAGTGGTCACTGGGGGCTTCATAAATCGACGACATCAAAGGCGAACGGCAGAAAGCTATAGGTTTGCTTTTTTAGTCTCCATTTTCTGTCTTTCCATTTGACCTCTGATTGCATGAACTCTATTCTAACTCCTCCCTGGTCTCCTCGGTGGTTTCAGGGCTGCCTGGTCCCGGAAGGGCTTGGTCTAAATGCTGGGAATGTCCCAGGGCAGAGGAAACAAGTGTCTCTGCAGCTTGCCTTTCTTCTTCCCCTGTGGTGCCTGCATCCTACGTCTGGCCTTCCTGAGTCACTGGCCGAGCTGGCGAGGTCCTGTCCCTCAAAGTGTCCCCAGGTAGGAACAACTTTCGAGGCTTAGTAGGGAAGATTTCGGGGCCGAGCATCTGCCCCAGCCTTCACTGCTGGGTGGAAGGCCTTAGCTTTGGTAGTGACATGGCAAGTGGGGGGATAGGAATTCACAAGGCAAGCTAGCCGGGATACTCTTGTTTTTGACTTCCGAGGACAGGGAAGGGGGGCAAGGGGAACACAGTGACATCCTGAGTGGACGATGTCCCCATCTGTTTTTGCTAATTGTTTCCCTGGCAGCGCTGTGCTGGACAAGATTTCTCAGGTTTCAGCTGGAGAGCACTGTGACTCCACGAGTACACAGAAAAAGGGGCAAAAAAAGAGAAAAAAAAATCAATAGCCCTTAAACGGAAAGCACTGCTTGTTCTTCCAGGCCGCGGCAGGCAGATAGAGAACAAGGCAGTACGTACCAAAGCAAAATTTCCATTAAAGGCCAGAATCCCAGCGGCCTTTTCAGCCTGATGACCATCTTCTGATCGCTATCACTTAGAAATGCTTGCTTCTCCAGTCTTCTTGCAGACAGGGCAGATGTTCTACGCACACCGATATTTCATGCACCAGAACAACACCACCACGATCAAAATGAAATTCTCTGCAAAGGCCCACTCTGGCTGGTAGCCACCATCTTGCTCTCATGACCACTAATGTGCCTCTTTAAGGGCAAGTCAAGCCATTCCTTCTAGACTATGCAGGGTGATCCAAACTCACGGCCACGTTGGACAGGCTTGGCTTGGATTCCTTCTGCCTGCCTTACCCAGGCCACCAGTCCTCCAGTGGGGAAATCCAACTTCCCACTTTTAGGGTACGCGAGTCCTGGGTGGGGCGAAGGAACACCTCGGGGGCGGAGTCCACAGTGGCTCGCTGTCAGGAGAGGCAGTTCCTGAGCACCCACCAGGCATGGCAGGCATGGAGCAGGCAGGCACTGGGACGATTCGAGGTGCAGAAGCGTAGCCCCTGTCCCCCTTGGGCCTACGGTCTGGCCACAGGGACGGGGCAGACAGGCAGGGAAGGAACTTGGGTGCTGGAAGGTGGACGGCAGGGAGGGAGCAACTGCATCTGGGGCAATCCCCACTCATTTCCCTGCAGGTGAGGCTGAGGCACCTGGAGCACTCTGCTTGCTTGGGTGTCGTCTCTGCCAAAGATTGGCCAGGACACAGTAGAGATATCTCTCCTAGGTATACAGAGCTTTATGGGCTGTCACCTCCTGTGTTCCTCCCAACAACCCTGTGAGGCAGGCGGGCAGGCTGAGCAGGGGACTGCGCCCCGGTTGACAGATGAGGAAAGCGAGGCTCGGGGGAAGTAACTTACCTACAGCGTCGCAGCTAGGCAGTAGTGGAGCGGGCACCTGCCTCCAGGCCTTCGGATCCCAGCCGCCCCAGGGCGCTGCCTCTGAGGTGCTGTACGAGGAGGTGACTCGGGCCAGCTCATGAGCAAAGGAGCTGCCGGGCAGGAAGGACTCACTCCCCAGGGCCTGGCAGGATGGGGGCTGTCGCCCGAGGCTGACCTGGGGGGGGCTGGCTTCCCAAAGTTTGCAGGCTTTGTCTACATGAGTCTACAACAACCGATTGAACAATCCATCAGCTGCTTGGCCACAAAATGGTTCTGACTGATCTTGTCACTTCCCTGACCGCCTAGCTGGGTCATTTGGGTGTTGTGGTTATACACACCAACTGGTCTGGGGTAACAAAACCAAGTAGCTTTGTGGTCTTAATTGTCTTGGGTCACAGACTGCTTTGAGAATCAGTTAAAAGCTATGATCTCTCTCCACAGAAAAAGCATTTACGGTGGTGTCTCCCCCTTCCCAGCCCACCAACACTTTACATATAATTTCGGGGTTTTTCTGGTCCACTTAATACCCATCCGTGGATCTCAGTTAAGGATCCTCTGCCTTGACCGGCCACCGTCATGTTGAAACTGGGAGTAAGGCTAGGTCAGATAGCTGGTTCATCAGCAATGACCTTGACCAATCTTGTTCCCTCCCCACCCCGTTGCCTCCCACAACAGAGCACACAGTTCTCAACTGGTTTGTAGGTATGTGTGTGGACATGCTGAGGAATCTGCAAAACCAAATGGTGAGTGCAAAAACCAAACAGTCAAGTGGAAGTCTCACAAACGGCCACGTCCCGAACTGTAGTCCTCACTGCACTTCACCTTGCCAGGACCCCAGGGTTTCAGGACTTGTGTTTGGGTGCAACCTCCCATTTCCATCGTATTTCGGAAGACAGGCGTTTCATCAGAATTAAACGTATGACCCAATTCTTTCAGCCAAAGGCAATTAAAAAACCCCACACTTGATATCCATGTCAGAGAAAGCTTCAATACTCAAATGAGCTACTGAGATAACCCTGACATCCTGACGAGCACACCAAGCACTTGGCAATAGTGGTGTCCAAAAGTACCGGGGTGGGGAAGCGGGGAGGAGCCTGCCTTGACGAGAAGTTCTTCTTTCTGCCTGAGACAGCCTCTTCACACTCATGCTTTTAACACCTGAGCTGCTAGTGATCATCTGCGTCTCCTACCAAACATCCCAGAAGAAAGGGACATATTTATCCCCCATATCTAAGCTAAACAGTTGGAGATAGTTCGATTCATTGCAAGAAAGACGTACTAAGCACCTGCTGTGGGCAAGTCTCTGCATTAGATGATAGGCCAGTAAATAGTTGGATGCATTATTCGATCAACAACAAGAATTGCCACCACTAAATTTATCGAGCTCTTGCTATGCATCAGGCATGATCCCAAGTGCTTTCAATACTTTCAATATCCAGTCTCACTCAGTCCTTTCAAAGGCCATATATGAGGCAGCGACTATTATTGTCTTTAATTTACAGATGAGGGCACTGACACCCAGAGAGATTAACTGAGTTGTCCAAAGTCACACACTAGTTAACAGCAGAGCAGGATGCAAACTCAGGTTTACCTCATTCCTAAGCCTACATGTAGTTTGCCATGGTGTGTGTGTAGTCATTAACTTGTCATATGAAAAATAAGTTTTGAAATGTAGACTATTAAAATATGCCATTGAGAAAAGTACAGCTGATATTTTACAAGGGGGCTCTAGACAAATTTTAAATGATGAATTATCACTACTTAAAGATGGCACTAGGAACATAATCTAATACCTGGAGAGTTTTAGAGATTACACCCCCACCCCTTACAAAACCAAAAACCCAAACCAAAAACAACAGGAAATATTCTCAGCAAGGCACTTAGGAAAGAAAACTTCTTTGCCATTTGACGGTGTACCAACTGTGGAAGGCCCAGTGCCCTTCTCCTTAGGGTAGGGTTCAGTAGAGAGCTAAGTTCACTGGCCATCTCTAGCTCCAATTTGTCCTTGGACCAAGGACATCTAGGACAAGAGCAGAAATGTCGCTTTCTACAACTGACAACTCTTTATGCCTGCATACCCAGCTCCTTGATCACCTTAAACACGATGTTATATTCACAATGAAGTTTTTACAACCTCAATATGCAAATATTACTAGAGTTCCGGTTACCTGTCCATTCCATGATGATACATTGAAAAGCAACGAATGAGGCTTATCTGTAAGCTTTTACTCAGGAATCCTTGAAAGCTTCATGAGACTTCTAAGATATTGGCGATGGATCGAGAAACAGGAATCCTGCCCCTCCATCAGCATTGACATACTAGTGCAATGCCTCAGTAGTTCATCATGCAGAAACAACTGCAGATGGCACAAAGGAATGACCAACAGTGGAAGATTCCTCCACAGTTCTATTCAGCAGCAACTGGCAGTGGACCTGGAGCCACTCATTCAAGTAGAGCAGAGTGGGAGCAGACAGTTTGCAGGCCAGTGCAATCCCAGTTAAAAAAAATGAAATAAACAATAACATTCAATCTTGACTCTAACTAGGAGCTTTATAGCTGGTGCTCATGGGTATTCTCCATTTAATTTGGAAAAGAAACTGCTTATCATATATCCTTTCATTGTAAGGCCCGAGTTGCAAAGAAGAGGTCGTTAGGGACAGCTCTACTAGAGGTTTCCAAACATAAGGTATATCCATCTCTTTCCTTGGAATCACGAAAAATCGCAGAATAACAAGTCCACCAGTTACTGGTGGCCATGAACGATAATAGCTCGTGGACTGGCTGGTTCCATGTGATTCCAAATTTCATAGAATTTAGACCACGGGATGGGTAATGGTGCCTGACTTCATGAAGCTCACACCCACTCAGCGCCCTGGACCCTGGGCTACCATGATTACAACAAAGCTGGCCCAGGGTCCCTTCACCTGAAAAATCCTGCAATGGCTGGCAACTGTCTATAGAGATACAAGCACATCCTGCTAAGCCCTGTCCCTTGACTTTCCATCCTGCTGGCAGCCAGGTTCCATAGGGCCATGTACTCTACCCTCAAGTGACACTGAACTCCATGTGTGTTCAGCCCTCTGCGCCTATGCTCCTTGATTCACCTGGCCTGGAATCCCCTTTCTCTATGTTTCCACTCTGGGATTTCTATATGTCCTTCAAGATCCAGCTCCTCTACCCTGGGAATTCTGCTCTCCTTTGGTCTACCTCTTGTAGATAAATACCTCTAGCTAACCTTGCTGAGCCAAATCTTAATTGTCTCTGAATCCCTCTGGTACCCAGACAGTGCCTGGCACAGGCAAGGGGCTCAGCAGATATTTGGAAAATCCAATCAACTTTACTGTTATGAGTTTGGCATGATGTCCCAGGCACTTGGGAGATGATAACCTGGTGAACACTGTGCTGGCCTCTTTTTGGGATAAACTGAACCTTGACCCTCATTTAAGCACATCTACTCATCCATTTTCAATGCCGTTGTGTTAATAAAACCCACCAATAGAACAGAGAAGGATCATAATCACTCCATGAAAATAACATCAGCTAACACATTTACTGGGCACGCACTCTGTGCTGGACACTGAACTCTGTGCACACATGCATTTAAGACCATCTCTAGTTTACAAGACAAGGAAGTGGACAAAAGCTTACCCAGGACACAAAGTAGCAGGTGGGGTACAGACCTGGATCTGATTGACAGAGTGACTAAAACCCAAGCAGCTCCTGGGTTTGGAAATGTAAAGGCTCCTTCTCTGCACATGGAGAGAAAACAATCAGGGGTCTCCCTTCATTCACATGGGAGTAGCTCCACCTTGTTGGCTATTCCAAGGCATCACCATAGCTCAAATGGGATCTGGTAAAGAAGTTAAGATTAAGACTAACCCCTATAGATATGCAGCTGCTTTGCCAGAAGTAGACAGAAATTGCTCGGACTTTCTAAGTTACTGACTGGGTTAGATATTGGTCCAATCTTCTCTACCACAGAGATTCAGAAGGAGGGATGTGTGCATTGGCGAAGCTATAGTTGTACACTATAATTCTACTGGTTTCTGGGAGCTTGTGGATTTCTAGACTTAATCATGCAGGAGTTCAGGCAATGAACCCTGAATTTGTCGTCTCTTTTCTTTCCCTGGTCTTTACTAAGTATATGACAGGCAAGCAGAGAAAGCTCAGGAGAGGTAAATGGAGACTTGGAGCAGATTCCAGAGACTCTCAGGAGTTCAAGGTCCTTCAGGGCTGGGCTGACTTCAGAAGCCAGCCCCAGTTGTTCAGGTCGCTAGTTAAGACGAACATGCTAGGACACAAAATGTTATCCACATAGCTCGAAGAGATCAAGGCAGAGCTGTGGAAGATGCTGAGTCTTTAGGCAAATTGGTGAATGTCCCTACCTGTCGAACAGAGGTGACAGGAGACAGTTTTGTAAATCCGAAGTAATACATTGGGAAAGCAGGAAAATTTAACGTTGAGTCAGACTTTTTGGCTTCTTGCGTACCATTATCTTATTTGACCAAGTGCAAATGAGATTTCAATATATCACAACCATATGTCTATTAATAACAATATGGAAAGCTATATAAGTCTGAGATTTCATAAGGAATAGAATCCCAGAAGCACTATAAGCAGCATTGTCTACGAAAACTGTCTGAGATGATGTTGAATCAACCTCCTCAAAAGAAAAGAATGTTCTATCCCTGCGCTGTCCAATGTGGTAGTCACTGGTCACATGTGGCAACTGAGCACCTAAAATGTGGCTAGTGCAAATAGAGGACTGAATTCCCACTTTTATTCACTTTAAATTAATTTAAATTTAAATAGCTACATGTGGCTGCTGGCTACAGTACTGGAGAGCACAGCTCTTTGGCATAATGGCAGGTTTTGGAGAAAGAAGGTCTGGACTTCACCATTGATTTGCCATTTCTTAGCTATGTAATTGTGGGGAAGTTACTTAACCTTTCTGTGCCTTAATTTCCTCATCTGTAGAAGGGAGTTAATGGCTGTACCTTATCCATAGAGTGGCGGGGGTTATAAAGACTGCGTTAACGCATATACAGTGCTTGCATGTTGTGTGCTCTCTCAGAAGGCTACTTAGTGGTAGTCTTAATGATAACGCCTCTGCCATGTATCGAGCACATTTACAATGCTCTAGGCATCGTCCTATGAATTTTACGCGTTGGCCTGGAATTGGATGTGTTGCTCTAGGTGTGGTCTCATCAACACAGTTCAGCAGGGCTGTCACTTCTCATTTTTTTTTTTTTAGCAAAATACACTAATAATAATGATAAATGATCATTTCTGTAAAATTACAAAACTTTATGGAGAACTACTTAATGTAAGGCACTGTGCTCAGCCCTTTCTTGGGGTCATTTCAATTAATGAATTCTCAGAACAATCCTAAGTGGGAAGGTAATATTAGGATCCCATTGTAAAGATGAGGAAACTTAAGCACAAAGAGGTTAAATGACTTGCCTAAGGTCACTCGTTAGTAGTGACCTTGCCAGAACCTGCACGAGAACCTAGATATGGTCTGACTTCAAGATCTATGCACTGAGTTTTGCTCGATTGAATTGCGCAAACGAAACCTCGCATTTGCTCTAAGCAGACCAACAGCAGCAAGAAGATTCTGGAAGGCTGCTAGGGGTCCACAGCTGTGCAATGGTCTCTGGGCTAGCTACTGTGTGACCTAGTGTTCTTTTCTTTTTACGACTGTATCGTAAAATGAGAACTCCAAGTTAGGGAAGTTCTGTTATGATACATGCGGCATGGGGGTATGAGGGAGATAGCACTCACCAAATAGATTCTGCGAAGAACTCTAGGGTAGCCCCGATCCCACCTATATCCTTGGAACAGTATACCTATAGAATAGGTATACTCTATGCAAGAGCCAGAAGAGCTTGAGCTTTTCTGTATTTTTCCTCTATAAATGTATATACAATTTTACTTTAACATTTCAAAGTTTATGTCTAGGGCTGAACACAATTGATGAGGCCCCAAATCAAGTTCACTTAAGTCAACAAGCTCTCAGAGTTGGAATTTAATCACAGGATTGAGTTGAACTTTGCCTCGAGAAATAAAATAACCCCACAACACAAAAAGGTAAAATTGATAACGTATAAATCAATTAAGGAATGAAGGGATATATTTTTCTGCACCATTAATTCCAATGAATAAGCAAGTAGCCTGTTGACTCCCTGGGCTAGAGACTATGGCATACCTTCTTGTAGTGCCAGGCACAGAGCAGGTCTGTAGTACATTGCCATTTAGGCTGGCCGTTTTCTGTGGGGGCAGTTTTGCAGAGTAGCCAGTGCTGCACCTGTAATCAGTAATGCTGGGTCATGAGGTAGAAAGACTGCATGGTTGGCCAGGCTAGGTGGGCCACTGAGAATCATCCCGGAAGCAAGCTAAGGTCAAGTGCACTGCTTCGGGGACCATCAGGGGCTGGGTCAAAGGGCAAGGACACCAAGACTCTCTGGAGTCTAGGGCTTCAGTAGCTGGGAGAAACAACGGTTCTGACAGCTTCTGGAAGTTTACTATATTAGCTTGTGATGATGATGGTGACGATGATAACATCTACTATGTACTGAACAGGTACAGTGTGCCGGGCACTGAGTGAAACAGTGTGCAGTTTTTATCTCCCTTTATCACTGCAGCAACCCGGCAAGATGGGTACCATTATTATCTCCATTTTATAGGTGAAGAAAATAAGGATCAGAGAAGCACAAAAACTTGCTCAAAGTCACACGGTAAGTAAATGGCAGAGCTAGAAGTTGAACCTGGGTCTCACTTACTCCAAAATGTAGCCTCTTAATTACCAATACTAAAAATGCAATGTCTAAAGCCTAACCCTCATGCTTATGCATATCCTCTCCCCCGATATCTTCCAGTGTCTCCCTGTGGGTACAGTAAGCACCGCTGACAGTCCCCAGGGTTCCAAAGGAGCCATCCAACTAACTGTCACATTCGGGCAACCGAGGAAGGGAGAGGCAGGATTTCCTCTGGAGACTTCCGGATTTAGACAACAGATTTAATGCACGCATCTAAATCCAGTCCCTCCCCTCCCAAGGTCCCACTAAAAGTACAGTAAGGGCTTGGTTTCATCTGCAAAGACAGAATCCCGCAATGGTAAGGAGAAAGCTCTAGGAGATAACAACATCATAATTTGCAATACTCAAAAGCAGCTACACCAGAGTCAACTGACTACACAGCCCCAGGGAAGCTGAATCACAAGACAGAAAGGAGTAAAGCAGAAAAACAGCTTGGTCTACGTGACAGAATCTTCATCAGGCTCATGATAGCAGCCCCAGGTTGTCTCAGGAACTGAGAAGTGAAGTGAACAGGGGCGGCCAACATAATGGGGTAGATCCCCGGATCCCCTCTCTGAATCTATGTCCCTGGGGTTCTGCCTCTCCCTCACATTGTCAGAGATCTGGCTTGACCATTTGCTGCTGAAGTTCCTGCTCAGCCTTCCACATCCTGCTGTCTGGATTAGCTGGGGACTCTCACTTCACCCTGCAGAGGTGTTCTGCTTTGACCTACATCTGGAAGCTGGAGGTGCTGGAGGCAGACAGAGCAGCCAAATCCCTCTGGCCATACACCTGGGTGTCCAGTGCCATGGCCATGATCCTACCCAGCATCCTGATGGTGGTGGGAACCATGCATTCCTTTATGAGGACATGCTTATAGCCACTGAGTCCCTAAACAACTGAGTCTGTAAGAGGGGACCTGGTGCAGCTTCTCTTCTTCTGGAAGCCTTCATCTAATAGTGGTACTATGACTCTTTGCTGCTTATGGACACGCTTAGATGTGCTCGCCACTCAGTTATTCAAAACAAAGTGATTGCTTGTTTGAGTTCATGAACAAGTGGTGAAACTATATAGAAATGTGTTGACTGTCGGAATCAAGACAGTGGTCACCTCTAGGGAGAGGAAGTGGCTGTGATCAGAAGGGTCACATGGAGCTCTACTCAGGGGATGACAATGTTCTACTTCCCAACCTAAATGGTGGTGACGCTACACTTCTTTAAATTGCATATAGGCCTTGCATACTACTCTGTATCTGTTTTATATTGTAAAATAAAAAGAAAAAGCTAAATATACAACTCAATGTCTGTAATGTGAAATATATATTTCTGCAAAGAAAAAAAAATAATGAATACTATGTTCCAACATGTTAACAGTAGTTATCCCCGACTTACTTAAATATTATATTCTTGATGTTTTCTGCATTTTCCAAGTTTACTACAAAGAGCACATATTAGCCTGATAATCGAAGATCATAAAACATATTGAAGAAAGACAAGGTCCCCATCTAAGATTGAAACTAATGAGGATCAACACAAGACAGATGGGATGAGCCATCTGTGGAAATCCATGCAGAAGACAACTATCTGAAGAGATTGGTGATGTGCCGATCTAACTAGGACAAGCTTGAAGCTCACCAAGGAGCCTAGCTGTGCTCCTGGAGTCGGCTCTAGGAAGTCAGGATAGTTATCTTTGGGAAGAGGGAGGGCTTCTAAGATATTTCAGAGTTCTACTTCTTAATCTGGTCGATAGATGCATAGGTGATGGTTTTATATGTTTTATACGCTCTTCCTCATGTATCACATGGATTTAAAAAACAAGAATCATATAAGTAGAAAATATTGTGCTACGTCAAAGGAACTGAAGTTCATGTAAAAATCGTTATCATTTAGAGGTTAAAAAAGTTGCTTTGGACTTGAAAACCCATATCTGAAAAGATATTTGCACACTGATGTTCATAGCAGCATTATTCACAGTGGCCAGGACATGGAAGCAGCCAGTATCCTACAATAGATGATTGGCTAAAGAAGCTGTGGTACATATATACAATGCAATATTACTCAGCCATAAGAAGAGATGAAATACTGTCATTTGCGAAAACACGGATGGACCTCGAGATAATCATAGTAAACGAAATAAGCCAGACAGGAAAGGTTGAAAATCACATGATATCACTTGTATGTGGGATATAAACCTAAAAGCAACAAATGAATAGGACAAACAAACAGACTCATGGACATAGACTATAGTCTAGTGGTGGGGGAGGAGGGAGGAGGTAGATGGGGTAAAGGGGGTCAAATATAGGGGGGTAGGGGAGGGCGAAGTGGGTAAAGGGGATCAAACATATGGCAGCTGAAGGAAACTGGACTTTGCGTGGTAAACACGCAATAGAATATACAGATGTCAAATTATAATGTACACTTGAAAATCATTTAATTGATTAACCAATGTTACCCCAATAAACTTAATTAAAAAATAAATAAAACTAAAAATCAATAGCTAATCTGTCAAAAAAAAGTTGCTTTGGAGTTTTGATTTTCTTTTCTTTTTTGCTGCCATTCCCAGCTCTTTCTGGAGACACTCTAGTCATAAGGGATTAAGGTAGGGGTCAAAGCTACAAGGACCTAGCTCAGGCTCAGCTCACTCTTCATGGGATTTAGGGTTGGCCTGGTGTTTGGTCTCTGAGTCTTATCAAGAATGTTAACAGTTCCAAGGCTCAGGATTTGGGGTTTTCTTCCCGCAGATTTTATCCTCAGAGATGCAAACGTAGATATTCTAGCATTCCAACCAGCAATGAACTCCTGTTCTCCTGCTACTCCTCTCTCTCGTAGCTACCTATCTGGTCTCCTTCCTTCTCTACCTGTATGGGAGGCGGGGCATCATTGTTCTCTGCTTTCCTTTTACTGAAAGCCTCATCTTCTGTCTTCTTCTGACTCATTCTGTCTCCCTAGGGCTACTCCTCTCCTTACTGCCCTAGCATTTTTTGTAGCTTGAGGAGAAATCACCTATTCATCATTTTCTGTAGATGTAGGGGAGGCCCATGGCTTGCTCAAGATTGCCATGCAATGGACACGCCTTGCCTTGTGAAAACCACCTTTGTGATCGTACTATCTCCCCTGCCAGGTAAGTGGGGAGTTATTGGTTAGTGGGGACAGAGTTTCAGTATTGCGATATTAAAAGGAGTTCTAGAGATGGAGGGTGCTGGCGGTTACACAATAGTGTGTGTGTAAATACCACTTAACTGTATGCTTAAAAATGGTTAAGATAGTAAATGTTATGTTATGCGTATTTTACCACAATAAAAAAAAATGGGGAAAAAAGATTGTCAAGTAAGTTAAAGACAGAGTCCAAGAGTCGGAGAGGCTTTCAGAGAGCATCTGTCACCACTGTCTTGCGGGGACGCAGTCTCTAGAAGTGAAGCCCTGCAATGTCATCCTCTGAGAGACACTGGTTGCCATCAACTCCCTACTTGATAAGTGTGGACACTGAGGCTTGCAGTAGGGAAGGGCCTTGTCCCAACTCAGAGCAAACTAGAACCCAAGACTCCTGATATCCAGCCCCACGGTGCCTTCTTACAACTCCTGTATCCTAAAGGAAGCCTCTTTCCCTGGTCTGAATGCCAGGAACAGGGAAGAGGAGGGTGAAAGCTAGACTACACAGCTTTAATGAGCAGTCTGGTAAAGACATATCTATATGAAAAGCCCATGGCATGAGGAAGGAGAGGATAGAAGAGAGTGTCCCATACAGAGCTGACCTCTTTCAATCTGTCTGTGATTCTCACTGACAGTATCTATCTACTGTACACCAGGGACCTGGGAAATGGCCTTCCCAGCCACAGCTACTGAAGCAAGGATGTACTAGCCATACTAATGGCTGTTCAGATCTCCTGCCACAGGGAGCATAATTGACTGATAGCCTCCCAGAAACCATCCCCTTAAATCTGTTATTGCATTTGGCCCGGGCGCCGCTCCCAACCAATGACTGAACATGATGAGTGTACGAATGCAGGCCCCACTCCTGTGAGGTGCAGGAGTCCTCTGATGATAACTTTGGCTTAAAGACTCTCCCCATTGGCCTGGCTGAACTGTTTCTGGAGGGGCACCATGGTTAGAGACTCCTCTTCTTACCCCACGGACCAGACCACCTGCATTGTAGTCTGAGGCTCTCCCTACCTTCTCTTGTTCCCTCTCCTTTAACCTTCACAGGCTTTTCCCCCAATCCATATCTTACATGTCTAACCTCATACTGGTGTCTGCCTTTTGGCAGACTCAAACAGATACAAAGGCATACTTGACTCTGTGGCTCTTCTATCTGCAAAAATACACAAAAAACAACTTTTTTCTTACTCTTCTGCCACCCCCCACACTGACCCAATAAACGACCAAGGTGAGCGATGAGTGACATGTGAAGCACCCTCCCATCTCTTCCCTTAAGCACGTGGCTCAGAGCTCAGGGAGTTAATTTCTGTCTGAGCTTCACTGTAGTTTCTGTAGATTTCTTGGGCTAGATATCTTTTTCTGTTGTTTTCCCTTCCTCACCCCAGTCATGAATTGGATGTTTTAAAAAAGACAATGCAAGTCATGGGGAAATTTGGACAAGTCTCCCTTCCCAAGATTTCTGGCTAACTTGGGCTTCAGTCAAGACTTCTGACTGTCTCCACCTGCCAAGTCCAGCAGCCCTCAGTCAGCACAGTACACTGTCCCCCTATGGAGAATGTCCTGATCTCCACCAGACTGTTCTCTCTCCCTCATCAGGGCCTCGTAGATTATGGGCCCGCTTTGAAGGAACAAGGACCAGCTATGGGAACCGAAAAGGCAAGAATAAACATAATCTACCACGTGTCTGGGCAAATGACATCATTTCTGATGTGTGATCATCTGATGAGATTGGGATTGATCAGTTACATTAAACTCAGGACAGTCTTCAAAGTCAACATTTTCAGGATATACTTTTAGTCAGTTCGTAGACACTCTTTACAGTAAATAATCTGTCTTCTCTAAATAAATCTTTTTAAGAGTTTGGTTTGATTTAATTATACACATATTTATTAAGAGAGTTATAGCAATGGCGATAAACTATAAAGAGTGTACAAAGCTCATATCCCATTCCCAGATCTGAAACTGCCTGTCTGCTTCATGATGCAGAAGGTGCAAGTGTGGAGTCTGAGCCAGAAGACAGGAGACTCAAGTGATTGTTTGGGGCCAAGCATTTCATGACCTTGCTGAACTCCCACTGCCCCGGGATCCCTGGAACATGAAGAGCTAGGTAGTGATGAAACTGAGAGGACTGCACATTACCCAGAGTTTCTAGATTGGAGCTGAACCACTCTGGGGAAGGAGTAAATAGGTTTTCTGTGGGATGACCACTTTGGGAGGCATACGCATGGGAAGGAGGGAGACTATGAATGTGGATGGCCAAAGAGGTTGATTGTAGAAAACATATTTGGTTGCTTAGCCAACACGTAGTCTTCCTTCTCTGGGTGCCTTCTCCAGTTTTCATTCACGTAGTCTCGCTTGCCCCATACTGCCTATATGCTTTGGGGAAACCTGGTACCACCTAGGGTTCTAGAGGTGGGGTACTCAGCTCAGCTTACACGAAGCAGCAAAGTAGCCATGTGATTCATTCAGGCTACTATGCCCAAAGTTCCGGGGGGTTCTGGTAAAGAAGTTTCTTTGCTCTTTTGACAGAGCTTCTAGAAGCAACACTCTCTCCTGTTCCCCTGGCTCAGGGAAGAGGAAAGCTTATAGCCCCTAGAGTTGCTGGCAGCTATTGTGTGCCCACTAGGGGGAGCCAGCCTTAGGATGAAGCTAATGCTACAGAAGGCAGACTAGATAGATAGCTGGTAAGAAACAGGTTCATTGGTGACACTGTTGAGCTGTTGATTGAAACCACCCCTGAAATCTGCCCAACCACAGGACCTCTACTTACAGGAGCCGTTAAATTCATTTTATTGTTTAAGCCAATGTGAACTGGTGTTTCTGCTACTTGCGACTCAATACATCTAAACTGATAAAGGATCTAGCCTGGCCCCTCAGACCTCCGAGTTAACGAGGACTACATAATACTTCCAGCCTCACACGGGAGAGCATCCCATTTCTGATAATGAAGCACGGGGCCTGTTGAATCCTGTTCAGCCTGAGTCATGTTCCTTTATCCACAGACCCATTCATTTAAAGAGAAATCCAACGCACCTGACCTGTCTGTACAACATGCTCCAGCAAACACATCAAGTGCGGATCAAATATCGCAAACTTGGGCTCTTCATTCAGATCTCAAGTGTGGTACTCAAGCTCTTAAATACTCTCTTTTGCATTAGTTGGATGTGATACACATTTTAGAAGCAATAGCCTAGCTTAACAACATTAAGGATTTCTAGATCACATTCAATTCCAATGCAAACCCGAATATGTACTTTGTGGGTTTCTGTGAAGAAAATAATTGATGATCCAAACTGGAATCCATCTATAGAAAATAGGCAGCGCTAGCTCCTGAAAGCAATAATTGGCACCAAGCTCCTGAATTTTTAAATCCTTTGAAAAGTCCAAGAACATACCAGAAGTTGAGATTTGATTTCAGAAGTAATAACTGTAAACGAAAATTAAAATCCTGTAAGAGGTGTTTCTGAGTAGGATGCTGATGGCTCTAGAAACAACCATGAGGGTTCATTCTCTTTCTCAATCCTAGTCCAATATTATATTGAAAACTTCATCTACCAGGAGAGTTGGAAATAGACACGAATCAAGCGCAGGATTACAGAGAAATACTTAGTTTACAAGAACCTCTTCTGGAAGTGGGGAATTATAAGCTGGAGTCTGCCTGGACAATGAGCTCAGGCAGGGCAGATGGAGGATGTGGCTGCCACCGCTGTAAGTGAGATTTAGGGGGGCGGGAACAAAGCAGTATTGTTGGGAACAAGGGGAGTGAAACTCATGCTCTCCTCTGTGCAAGGTTGATGCACCTGCAGCATTTTGGTCAGTCTAGTAGAGCCTTATGCACTCCGATGCCCTGTGCTGTCAGTTCAGAGGCAAGCGGCAAGGATTAATTAGGGCAAAGAATTGGGCAGGAGAGAGAAGAAGCAGTGGGAACATCACAGATGTCTTTAAATCTCTCAAGGGCTCTGAAGTCTGGTGGAGCATATTGGATTAGAATGTTGATCAACATCAAGATTTTGTAGTCTGTCTCAAAAATGGAGCATGGAGAAGAATTCCAAACCTTAAACTGGATGTCAATCTAGCTCTGACAAGTCACAAACAGATTTCCTGCTTGCAGCAGACAGTTAGTTAAATCTGATAAGTTCTTGAGGCCATGGCGTCATTCCAAAAGCCAACTAACATAGTTTTTATCAAGGGACAGGTCCTCCATTACAATCGTGCCTTTCGCAGTGTGGGGTAATGATGTAATGACAGAGCTCAGAAGAGCGGTCCTGCTCACCAGCTGCTGAGGAAAGAGCCAGGCAGAACAGACCTGTGTGATTCTAGAGCTATATGAGCTCAGAGGGAATCGACATGGTCAAGGCCATATTTCACCCCATTCGGCTCCTTTAATCTTTATCAACCTTGAACTACAGCACTTAACAGAGCAATAAGCGAAAGCAGGAGACCTTTCTGGGGGGTGGTGGGAAGGAATATTCTTGTGATGTAATTATTCTACTAAAGAAGACACTCGCAAATGAAAGTTAATAAAGCAAATAAAAGAGACTAACAATATAGCTGTCAAATGGCAAAAACAGACAAATCCAAACAAAACCTCTGAAAGATCATTTCCACAAAGGGTGTAAAAAATCTCTGCTCACGAACTGGTAAAATAAACCTCTTAATGTTCTTTCAAACACTTTTAAACCAATGATGGCAGCTTATTCAAATACAACCGAGTGTCCTTTTAAGTTATATTTTAAGCCTGATAGAAGAACATATGCTGAACAGCCTTCAAAACATGTTTGCTTAATGCTGCGCTAGTCGAAAAAAAAAAAGAAAGAAAGAACTGTGTGTGAGTGCAGACCACTCGCTGCTCTCAGGACTGAGTGAAATCGATTGGCTTATGTTAGGAATATTGGTGTTAAGCAGAGTGGGTGCACCTACTGAATCTTTAACTGAAAAAAACAATGAACGAGGCCTGAATTTCTGCCAGTTTTTTTTTTTTGCTTTCTTATCATAAAGGCTGTCACTACGGTATGTGAAATGACAGCCAGTTTTGTCCTTCTAAAATGCATAAAACCACCGTTACCTCCACAACAGTACAACCAGTACAAAATACCACTGGAGGTATACAACTGTTTATTTGTTGGAAGTTGAAGAAATCACATGCATTCAGATAATCACACTTCCAGAATGGCAGACGAGTGTTTCCCAAGGGCTACAGAAGAGCAAAAGCCCCAGTGGACCAGGAAACTGTGTCATGGTCAGGGGGTGGGGGCCCTACATGCAGATGCAGAGTCCTCCCTTCAGCCCAATGCAGGAATATGAGTTCATTGGCCTCCCAGGCCTTGAAGATTGGGAGGTTCTATCAATGATTACTCTAAAACACTCAAAAGAGTCTCAAGAGCTTAATTCTGTAAAGGCTAGCAGATGCAATTTACTTATCGGTTCATTCCTTCTTGCATTCTTCCATTCATTCATTCAAAGAGTCATTCAGCTCAGTTTTACCGAGCTAAATAAGACATCTCCTTGTGCCTGAGAAGTCTGCTAACTAGTGGGGGTGCAAACAAAATACAAATAACTCTCATTAAAAAGTGGACATCACCAGGCCCCGAAAGACGGAAACCAAAGGTCTTGGGAGTTGGGGGTATGGGTAGGGACACAATGACCAGGTGTGTTAACTTCACAGAAGGTATTTGGGCCTTGGTCAGAGGTTCTTGCTTTCTACTTTGAGCCAGTGGTCAAGACCTTAGAAGCTGGTTCTCACTGTAGTTCAGATCCTTAACCTTTTCCAGAACTCTACCCCAGAGCCTAGCACTTGCCCCAGAGGGAAAGTATGCACAGAAAGCTAGTCAAAGACAGCGAGTCCTTAACAGTATTTTGTTGGCTTTTGTATTAATCAGCGAACTGTGAGTCATCCTAGTGTTTCCAGACTTGCAGATGCACCAGAGAACCAATGAAGCAAGTGGGGTTTCTTATCCCATTCAGAAGCAGAAATAATGTCCCTTCCTGTGTACAGTCATTTCTTTGTTCCCCCACCCACATGTTGTCATTTCTCCAAAACGCCCAGAAAAGGACAGAAATTGTATTCAATTTACCAGGAAAGTTATTTCTAAGCACTGGTGATGCCCAAGAACCCTATCGCGAGCGTTTCACATGCATGCATTTCACTAAGACGTCCAGGAAACCCAGCTGGCCCACACAAACGATGAGCGTGCATGCGGCCAACACAGCTTCTCTCTCTGAGATAGAGGAGGCAGCCCAGCTTGCTGCTGCCTTTACATCACGCGTTATAATGTGACTTGAAAATCAGATATTGCTTTTGATTAGGGGAGGATTAGTGAGTGTTTTAAACTTCAGCTTTTCTTTTATTTATTGTGGTAAAAGTTGCCATTTTAACCATTGTATTAAATAAATAAATAAATAAATAAATAAATAAATAAATAAATAAATTTATTTATTTAAAGGCAAGGCAACCCTTGGTTGACCTCACAGATTGCAAGGACCTTGGCACCTTACAATCCCTTATTTTTTATTGTTTACTCCTATAAGCACCTGGTTTTCCTAGGTGGTCTCCCATCCAAGTACTAACCAGGCCCGACCCTGCTTAGCTTCTGAGATCAGACGGGATCAGCACCCTCAGACACATTTTAACCATTTTAAGTGCACAGTATGGCGTTAGGTACACTCACAGTGTTATATGGCCATCACCGCCATCCATCGCCAGAACTTTTTCATCATCTCAAACTGAAACTCTGTCCCCATTAAACACTAACTCCCCATTCTCTCTCTCCCCAACCCCAGACACCCACCATTCTGCTTTCTGTTCCTATGAATTTGACTCTTCTATGGACCTCATAGAAGTGGAATCACCCAGTATTTGCCCTTTTCTGTTTGGCTTATTACTGAGCATCATGTCTTCTAGGTTCATCCATGCTGTAGCATGTGTCAGAATTTCCTTCCTTTTGAAGACTGAATACTATTCTGTAATATGAACATACTGCATTTTGTTTATCCATTCATCAGTTGATGGGCATTTGGGGTTTTTCCATCTTTGGGTTATTGTTAATAATGCTGCTATGCACATGGGTGGACGGATATCTGTCCAAGACCCTACGTTCAATTCTCTTGGGTATATACCTAAGAGTAGAATTGCTGGGTCATATGGTAATTCTATGCCTAATTCTTTGAAGAACTACCTTACGGTTTTCCATAGTGGCTGCACCATTTTACATTCCCATTTTACACTATCAGTACAGCTTTCAAATATTTTCGCATCCTTGCCAATAGCAGATTTTTAAAAAAGTAATAGCCATCCTAACGGGTGTCAATTTTTTATAGTTTTTGAGGACATGGAATTGGAAAGCCATATTTGAGTGCTTTGTTTGTTCATATTTTTCAGAGCTCATTTCTGAAAATGGTTGGGGCCTCCCACACCTTCCAAAGCTTTGTCACATGGAAATAAATGATCATTACTCAAAACTGCAGTGAGAAGTCCACCTTCATCTATTGTTCTAACGAGTCAGCTGGCTGTGACAAATCCTCTTCATGTGCTACCCAGACATGGGCCTGTGAAAAACTTTGGGTCCCCACAACTATGCTCACCTCCTCTGTTCAAAGACTGAACATCGTAGCAGGCAACAGAGGGGGAAGTCAGGTTAAACCTGTGTGTTTAGCCTTAAGTCCAAAGCTCCCCAAAGCAGAGCAAGAGTTGGAATGATTTCTGATACAGTAGGGGTATGCATCTTTCAGGCCTTCAGGGCTACATGATAATTTCCTGAAGTTCCCACCTCCCGTTTTCCTGTGTACTTAGCTCCAATAACCGAATCAAGGTCTGTGGACTCTGTGCATTAGAAGTTGTATATTTTCTAATCTAACATGAAACTTGCTTGACATGGGGAGAAAAACCAAAGTATGGAAGAAATTTATCAATGTCGTGCCTTTATTTCACTCTGTCTTAGAAGCTGCTATTCCATCGGGGGTCAGGAGGCAGGGCCGGCTCTGCTAGGGGCATCCATGGGCTCTCGGCATGGCCACAGACATGAGCCTACAGAAGAAGTGTGATCCTTTTCTATCTTTACGTTGCTTTTAGCTTTCAAAAACCTTACTGCTTTTGACGGGAGAAACTAACAAGGTAAGCCCTCATCTAATGACAGAACATGATAAAACAAAGCAGGGTTTGTCATCGTGTGCAAATTATCGAAATCTAATAAAAACCAAAACTTTTCAACTCCCCAGGAAAAAGCAGAAGGTCTTTCTTTGAGGGATGGGGAGTGGGGTGCTTTAACTGTGAGCAGTGTTCTACCTTCTGTTGCTCTCTTCAAGTTCACAAGTAGCCAGGCCAGAGCACACACGTGATTGCATTATGTTGCCTGCTCTGGTTGTGAGATTTGTCAATCCCCGAGGGACGGTGGAGGCTAAAAGTACAATGGAGTCAGGAGAGCTTTCCATAAATCTGCGATATGGGGCCATTAATGAATTTGAGAGAGAGAAGCTGGGGAGGGTGCATGAAGGAAAGGAGGGGTTCAGCTGAGCCCTCTTCACGCGTTCCCTTGCTCGCCTGGATGGGTTACATCTCTGATGCACATGGCCCCTCTGGCGCCATCTACTCCTGCACTCAGTGACAATGCTGAAGGCAGGTGTTAGGGCCACCGCTGAACGGAGCAAGTCCACTACGACTTTCCATCTGCCCTAGACATTTTAAAAATTTTGCTAACTTTTCACTTGGGGCCATACATAATCTGGAATGGGACTCCTTCTCCATGTGCTGTTCTACATTTTGGGTTTGTGGAGCTACAGTTTAAAGGAGCACAACAGAACGATTCATTTCAGCCCTCTTCTCTTCTACTCTTTGGAAATGGAAATGAGATTCCTTTCCTTGCTTTACAGTGACAAATAAGCAGGTTGTTTCCATGAACTTCGTATAAAATAATTTATACACTTTGCTTTAAAAATGTCTCAGTTTGGGCACTCCAACTTCAGAACAGTTCATTGTTTACCTTCAGGTATGTTAAGAGAAAATGAACAAACAAAAAAAACAAAACAAAAATCCTGATAGGAGGGTTCCCGGAAATGGTTGCCTTTTCAGCTTTCATAAGTAAATTACTAAGCAATTACAAAACTATATGGATTGATCTGCATTATTCAGGCATCTGTATTAAGGGGGATTCTTGCATCCCTGTAAATTTTGGTGTTGACCTCACTGAGTGGTAGATGGCTACTCCCGGGCTAAAATGCTATCTCATTGCAATGTGTCATCTCACTCATTCTTCAACTTCTGACAGAAAAAAAAGATTGATGTTTGAGGGGCTGGCATTTTAAATTTCTGCTTTTTGAAAAAGGAACATAGCATTGAGGTGGAGGATCACTACTGGTTCTCAGAAACTGAAAAGAAACTGAAAAAAAAATCTGCTTCTTGGTAACATTAGTACCAAGTGCTGAGCCTGCATTTCCCCAATTCAACAGCCTATGGAGTTTCATTTCCTGGCATTTCAGAGAACGAAGTTAAAACAAAACTTATTCAACACCAAGACATTGGTCCCTACATTTTTTAAATGCATGTTACACTATGTCTAATTATATTTCTTCCCAAAGCAGCTAAAACAAGTTTCCTCAAACTAAATAGCTCTTTGAGGCCCAATTTAGAAAGAAAGGGAAAACTAAGCTTGTATGGACAATCGTGCTTAAATATAAAATAAAGATGCTTATTCAGGAAAATATTGTCACGTCTGGTGGAGATGATATGAACAGGGCAACGCCCCACTCGGACAGGACTCATGGGCTCTTTGAAACATGACTCATCCCATCCAACCCCCATCCTTCCTTAGTGTAGCTAGAGCTTCCCCCAGAGGCCTCTGCTCTTGATTTCAGCAGGACTAACCTTTGAAATGAAATCTGTGATCTTTCTCACCAGACTTAGTACAAGACAAATGCGAAGAAATTTTTCTCATAACACAGGGAACAGTGTTGCTCTCCCCTAACCCTTACCCTGAAAACAAGAGAAGAATGCAGGGAAGCCAGAGAAGGGACTTGTAAGTCCAAAATCAGAGCCTTCCTTGACAATATGTGCTGCATCTGATTCTAGAGGAGTCAAGTATTTCAGCAAGGTAATGGTCACCTACTTTTACTTTTTTATTTTTAATTTGTTTAGATGTGAATGTAGGGTAAAAGTCTAAACATAATGGATTTTATTTTAAAATTTTTTTGAAATTTTTTTTCATACTATATATACATAATTGTTTTAACGTTTGTTTTTTGTTTTTTTTTTTAATTTTCCCGCTCCCTTCTGGTTGGTCACCTACTTTTAAACGTCGTCGAACAATTCTGAGAAGGCTCACAGGCTACCCTTGCTCTTCACTGTTTTTCCAGTGGAAAATGGAGCCAATAGATCTCTGACAATAATAGGATTATCTTGCTCTAACTAACCTGTTTTTATCATTTTTGTTTTCAATGAGGTCATGGTTTGAATGTAAAGATTTTAATTTGCAGTGCTAATTAAGACAGTAGTAATGAAAGGTTCTGGTCTACTGAGCATGGACATCTAGTCTCCGATATCCAAACCAAAAAAAAAAAAAATCTTGAGTTTCTGCAACGGTTCTTTTTGGAGGTGGGAGTGAGTAGTGAAGAGGAGGGAGAGGGTGGGGGTTGAGGCCTTCCTGAAGGATTAGCGTAGGTGCTCTGCAGGCTATGGCACTTATCTGGGCCCAGTTTGAGCAAGGCTCCCAAAAAATGCAGGTGAGAAACATCAATCCCCCAATGCCAATCACCAAGTGGAAGCAGCGCTCCTGGCAGCATTGGCACCAGGCAGCCGGCAAAGCTGGACCTCACTCTCCTCCCATTCGCCCTTGGCCTATCAGCAGTGGGCCATCTCTCTGGATCTAGAAACCACAGGAAGCCTTCAGTGTGCTGCCAGCAGCAGAGTTGGGATCAAGGTGACTGCAAGAGGAATTGGGCTGCTCCTCTCTCTGCCCACCTAGAGTCATCCTGGAGTGCATTCATTACTCAGCATCTATGCAGGATGGGCAGCCCCCACATGGCTCCTAGAGGCTCTGCTCCTGTCTAGGGTCACCGACCTGTCTGCCATTTGGTTTCTCTTCAGCCACCTGGCAAATGTTCTCCCTGATACCTCCGGGAGGGCACTCCTCCGCCCCTCCTATCCAAGTCCCCACCCGGGAGATGAAGAGGAACCTGGACACTGAGGCAGTTCAAACCTATTTCACTGGGTTACTGGTGTTCTGAATTTCAGGAACTTTCTTGATATAGTAGCAGCAAACATTGATGGAGCATTATTGCGTGCCAGGCCCTATGCCAAGTACTTTCACCTCATCTCATTTAATCCTCCCAGCAACTCCATTAGATAGGTACAGTGGTATTTCCATTTTAAAGATGGGGAGACTAAAGCCGGAAGACGGCAAACGGCTTGCCAAACGAAAAAGAAGCAGAGCCAGGATTTGGACCCAAGTGATCCAAAGCCTGGGTTCTCTTGAACCCAGCCCAGCCCTTGGGGCCCATGACCCGCCAAGGGCCAAAGCCTTGTCCCCTGCCCTGTGTCGGCTCCCTTCAGCCCTGGATGCTGGGATTGCTGCACTTCCGAGGGCTCAGTTTGTCAGGGACAAGATGGACTCTTGGGTGAGGGTGGCAATAAGGCCAAGGCCCCACCTCAGATGCCCATCGCAGGCTCAGCCCCTCGAGGTGGGGAAATAGCAAGTTCTCTTGATTCGTCCACTGTCTCTGCAGCTGCTGGGTGTTCACAGCTGCTTATGCTACGGAGATGGGGTGCTTATGTTAAAGGTAGAAAGTACAGCAAACCCAGGAGAGGCCAAGTCCAGCCTTCTCTAAGGCAGGCTTGGTTCCCTTCTCTTGTCCCTCTCGAAATCTGTCCAAACAATATCGTGTGCCTTGGTCTGTTTCTCTGCAGCTGCCCCCTTCCCCCTGTGCCTCGGCCTGCCTCAAGGATCAGATTTCAGGCTTTTTTGTTCTTATTCCAACTGGCCACCCTCCCTGTCCCTCCTCCCCATGATGCTGTACTGCCGGCTCTGCAAACATGTGTACTGAGGGCACTCTGGCTGCCTCCTGCTATCCCCACTCTTCCAGAGCACAACTCCCATCTCCTCGATAGACCCATTTCTGTCTTTGAGCTCCATTCACCAGTGGCTGATGGTAAAATTGAAGCCCTAATCCCAATTTTTCTATTTTTCCAGTACCTCAAAGTTTCTCTAACAGATTTCAGGATAAAGGGGCATTTGGGTGTCAAAACAAAATCCATTTTGCCTAATCTTGATTAAAAATAGAGATGTCACCCAACCTTAGGAGCAGGGTGGGAAATCTAGTGAGGAGATCTGGGGTCATTAAAATCTAGCACATGAGAGCTGGGTGTCGCAACTCCAAAAAGAGTCCCTCCCTTAATAATGCCAGATCCACATTCCTTATCTTTAATTTCAAGTTCAAAAAGCTCTGAAAATCTACCTTATTTTTTTGAAATTTTGGTGCCAAAATTTATCTGGGGGCGCAGTTTGACCTGCACTTAAAAATTCATATTTCTTCACAAAAGAAATGGCTGCCTAGATTCCACTGGGGAGTTGTTGTGCGATAGTTAGTATATGTACCATGTTGCCTTCCTAAAGACCCAGATGTCCTGAATTTGTAAATGCATCTGAGCCCAGGGAATCTCAGATCCAAGACTGGGGGGTCTACAGCAGCCCTGAGCATGTGGTGTGTGACTAAAGAGTCTAAGATATTTCAGTTTAGTGTCTCCTTTGTCTTCCACTGCCCTAAGAGATGGGGATGATTCCTTTCCCCATGAGCAGCTGAGGCTTGCGGGGGTTAAGTGCATTGCTCCTGACACACAGCCCTGTCAGTGTTGCTGCCTGGACTCGAACCCCAATTCTGTCTGCCTCCAGTGCCCTTGCTTAAACTTAAACCACCACACTGAACTGCTGTTCTGACACCAGATGATATTTGCCTGTTACCTTCAGTGCAAGCAAAGGGTCCACTGAAATTGGATCATTCACTTAACAGGTAAAGTGAAATTCCCCAAGAGGACAAATATTAGTCTCCAAATATGGCTGGGCACCTATAGACAGCCGGATGTGGCACTTTTGTTTGTTCACGAGTTGGTCTCTCATCTTACATTTAGAAGCTGCACCTTGAAAAAACTAAGATCTGGTGACTGCCATTATCCATGCAAGTACAACGAGCTAGTCAATGCCATGAAGTTGGGAAGATATGTCTGCTGAGGCTCGGTCTGGCCATTGGTAAAACTTGACAAGCTCGCCCTGCTGGCAGCAAGAAGCCTATCCTTTCCCACTACTGAGGCTGCTGCCTGTTTTTCCGTGGGTGACCTAACTCTTGCCTCAAACACTCAACTCTTTCTCCTTTTCTCACCCCTGGAAGACTGACCAGGCCTCAGTTCTTAGACTTAAAGTGAGCAGGGAAAGGCCACAAAAAGGAACAGCAGAGCTGGTGAGGTACCCAGCTTGGAGGTCTGCTCAGTGCGTTTTGGCTAGAAGAATGGACAGAACAGGGTGCTAGGGTGAGGGGTGGAGCAGGAGTGTGAGAGAGCTCTAGAAAGAACAAAGGGGAAATCCCAGCCAGCTGGGCAAAGATGGCCCTTTATCCTTTACCACCAGGCCTAGAGTGGTCTAGGCAGGGCAGGGTTTAGAACGGGAAGAGACCATAAGGCTAGTGGTCCCACAACTCCTGTCAATCTCATGGCAGGCACAGGGTCTAGAGAACACAGTGAATGTTCTCCCCTGACACAGGTTTTGAGAGACACATCTTAGCCCCCAGAAAACAGACCTGGAGGCTTAGGGCCGGGAGTAGAGTCATAGTGATAGCAAACCTTTGCTGAAAGGTACTATTTGAAGTGCTTTAGATGTATTAACATATTTAATCCTCAAGCTATCATCATGTCCATCGTGTGGAAGAGGTAATAATTAGGAGGTTCACACAGGAATGCAAAGCTCTGGAGGCAGTGCCCCGGGCATGGGGTTATGAGTACGGGCTCTATAGTCAGGCTTCCTGCTCCACAGAGTCAGGCTTCCTGCTCCGGCCCTGACTGCTGTGTGACTATGGGCAACTCTAGTGACTTTGCTGTGCCTGAATCTTCTCAGCTTTAAAGGGAATGATAATAGCTCCTGTCTCCGAGGATTAAAATGAGAAAAGGCAAGTTAAAAACTGGGTTACGTGCCTGGCCCACGGGCACTGCCTGGCACTGGCTGGGAAGACAGCTCTTGGCAGCAATAGCATCCCATTCGGGGAGTCCAGCCTTACACCTCTGCAGTTGAAGGCCACCTGAGCCCCTCCTAGCCTCAGGGAGCTTAGCTACTTGGTCTTTTCTCCTGACCACTTTCTTCAACTCCACCCAGGTAATTAGTTGGGCGTGATTTTTCTATAACCTCAATTATTAAGGATTCTCCTTCGGAGCCAACTGATCCAGCTCTGAGGGCACATAGTCGGGCTACAAATGTACCCCACTGAAGACATAAAAAACCCAAAGAGCTCATCATGTTAGATGGGGACATGTCGCCGGGCTGAGGATCTTGCCTGCTAGGGTAAGAATTCCAGTGCCGATGCTGGTGGTCCACTGAGCCAGCTGCACAGATCCATGAAAACGGATGGCCACAGGCCTATAACAGAATCAAACCTAAGTGCTCCTGACCTGCAGACAAGGGCCTGCCGCTCACCCTGGCCATCCCCACGGAAGCTCTGCTTGCTGTGTGCATCCATCAAAGGACCAATTCCCTGGGGTGAAGTTCTCTGCTTGGCTATGCTTCATGAGACCTGGATGAAAAAGACAAGGTCTCTATCCTTTGGGATCTGCCACAGTCATGCTCATCTAGGGCCCTCAGTAAAGAGGGCAGTGGACAGGTGTTTCCCTTGGGCCAGGTCCCTGGTCAAGCACTTTACGGCCATCTCCTCTTTGGCTTCTTTACAGAAGAGGGAGGCAGAGTGGGAGACGGAAGTGCTGAGGACATTCAGGAAGAAGCTTTGTGGAAGGGGTGGTGCCTGAGCCTCAGGAGCTGTAAGAGTGTGATAGGAAGGAAAAGGTGGAAAGGGAAGGCCAGGTGCAGGGAACAGCTGGAGTAAAGGCCAAGAACACAGAGTGGGCCAGGAGCTGCAAGCACTTCCGGGTTATAGAAATCAGTCTAAGGAAGTAGACGGAGGCAGGTTATGGGCCTCTGGACATTTCTGAGCAACTGTGAAACCTGATCAGGTCTCTGTTAGAGCGAAATGATAGTTAGAATAATATATGGTTTATTGGTGGAAACCAGTCTAAGAGTCAACTATACGAGTTCAGACAAAGAATAAAGAGGGCCTGAACGTGGGCAGGAATGACAGCAAATGGGAAGGAGAGACCATGACAGACAGTATTCTGGCAGACATCATTGATCCCTGCTTCTTGGTATTCACACCTTCATGTAATCCCCTCCTGGTATTCAGACCTTCACACTTGCATCTAATGAATGGGATATCACTTTTAAGACTAGGTTATAAGAACTCTAACTTCTGATTTGTTGGCACTCCCCCTGCCTCTCTTGCTGGCATAGTTCTCTCTTGCTCACACAGATAAAGCCGGCTGCCATATTGTGAGATGCTCTACAAAGAGGCCCCTATGGCAAGGAACCATGGGAGGCCTCTGGCTAACAGCTCATGAGGAACTGAGACCTCACTCCAACAACCTGCAAGGAACAGCTTCATGACAACAGCCATGGGAGTGAGCCTGGAAGCGGATCCTACCCAGTTGATCCTTGAGATGACTACAGCCTTATAAGAGACTCAGAGGCAGAAAATCCAGCTAAGCCCTGGCAGGATTCCCACCCACAGAAACTGTGAGGTAATATACATGTTGTTGTAAGTAGAATTCTTGGAGTAATTTTGTACACTGCTATAGGTAATTAATACAGGTAGGCATCAAAACAACGAAAAGTGGGAACTGTGATCAACACCACCCAGGCAGAATCGGTTGAATTTAGTGACTGCTTAGACTGTAGAAGAGGAGGGAGAAAGAGAAGTCACAGTAATTTGGAGGAAAGCACAGGCTCCGGAGCGAGACTGCCTGGCTTCAAGTTCCTGCTCTGCCCCTTGCTAACTGTGTGACTCTGGGCAAGTCATTTCAGCTCTCCGAATCTTTGTTTCTTCAGGTGTAAAATGGAGATGGTAAAAAAGAGTAACTACCTTTTGTGCATCTGTCCTTTCCATTTAGGACCTGTTTCAGCATCCAGCGCAGTGGCAAACAGCACACTGGAGCTGCTCAGCAGAAGTGTGCTGTGGCATTTCTAGAAGGCTCAGTGTGAAGCCTTATGCCAGCAGGGACAAGATTGAAATGTTTCAGTGCAATTACCTTGCATCCTACGAAGACTTCACTGGTCCTGTGTGAGGGAACATGCTCCATGGCCCAGTGCAGGGGAAGGCAGTTCTGTGCGATTGTGACTTGTGTCCCCTGGTTCCTTCCCCTGGCAGCACCTGTGGGTGCAGTTTTCCTCCTGCACAGGAACTGAAACCATAACCTTGGCCTCATTAATACTGTGCTTTAACCACGCAGAATTAGCTGGCTTAAACAGACTTTTCCAGAGTCAAGCCCAGCCTCAGAGAGGACTAGAGCCTGGATTTGCCTCCAAAGCCAGGTATCAATAGCACGAGACACGGTTCTTATTTCTAAAAGCAAGGAACCCAACCAGATAAAAGACTGTCTTACCTGTCTGGGCAGAGGAGGCATGGACTGCGAGGCTGCCGATCGCTGAAAGCGCTGGGGCTGCTGCATCATCTGCTGCAGAAGGAACGGAGACCGCTCAGGCGGCTGCTGCTGCAGCTGCAAGGTGGCCGTGGCAGTGGAGGAGGCAGTGGCAGAGGAGCCCTGTGTTGGCATCGGCTGCTGCAGGTAGTAGAGCAAGGAAGGCTGCCGAGAGGTGGCAGGCATGGAGGGCATCTTCTGGGGGCCCGGCTCAGAAACGAAATGTGACAAGGGCTTGGTGTTGCCAAAAGTAAATGGCTCCGGCGCTCCTGGGCTGGGGCCGGCTAGCCCTTGCTGCATGATTACACTCAGGTTCTTGGGCGAGTTGGTGACCATGGGCTTGAAGATGGCATTTGTTGGCTGCTGCTGCTGTTGCTGCTGCTGCTGCTGGCTTAGCGGATTACTGTTGGGAGTGAGGCTGCTGATTAAGGAGCACTGCGGAGTGAAGGACTGCTGCGGCAAGCCTGGGCTAGAGAGCTTCTCTGGGCGGTAGGGTGGGGAGGGCCCCAGGCTGCTGGTGGGCAGAGCAGACATCAGGTGGCCCTGAGGGCTTTTGATTGTAGAGGATACCAGGTTGGCAAGAATTGAGCTCTGTGGGCTGAACTGCGGCTGTTGATTGACAGCTGGGCTGGGGAGCTTCTCAGGAGCATAGGGCATGGTGGGCCCAAGGGCAGCATTGCTGCTGGATGCCATGCTTGAGACTAAGGCATTGGGAGAGGCTTGGAGAACACTCCCCGGCAGGTTGCTGGATGACATGCAGGATACCATGAGGCTCTGTGAGCCGAATGACGGTGGCGGGTGTGGCGATGGCACTGGGCCGTAAGTTGGGGAGAGGCCCGGAGGAGGCAGGGCAGACCAACCGGAGGTGGACCCTGGCTGCTTTGTGGCAGATCCCTGCTTGCTGGCCGCCAACACCTTCAGCTGGTGGGCATGATGCCACTGAGGCACCGGGAGTGGGGGCAAAGCCACAGGGTGCATCACCTGGACCTGGCTCTTAGACTGTGTTGTCGCACAGCTGGGTGAGACCATCTGCTTACTGGTGGAGGGAATTGAATAGTTGATCCCTGCAGAGGAGGGCGGGACTTGAAGTGACATGCCAGTGACCTGGCTGCAACCAGAAGCAAACTCCTTGCTGGATCCAAGACTCTCCAATGGTGGCATCTGAGCTGAAGGCTTACGAGTTGTGCCCAGGGTTGCCTGAGGATGATCTAGGGCCAATGGTTCTGCTGGCTTGCTCCCCAGGATCTTCTCCAGATCTAGCTCATTCGGAGAAGGGTCTTGAATTTTTGTTAGCTCCTCCAGTAGTTCTTGAAGTTCCTGGTCCACAGCTGGCACACTATTGGTTTTATCATAGTAAGGAACAGTAGGCCCTTTCAGTCCCATTTCTGTGGTCGGTGGTACCACAAATGGTGAGCCCATTACACTACTGTTCATGGGATTATTTTCGAGTAGTAATGAATGATGGCCTGCTACTCCCATGGCCGTAGGGTTAGGGTTCATTGTCAGTGGAGGAACCTGCAGCTCTGCACAGGGCATGCTGGGATGGCTGGGATGGCTGGGATGGCTGGGATGGCTGGGATGGGCACCTGTGCCCATAGAAAGGGTGACATCTTCAAGGCAAGGCCTCTTGATTTTATTAGGGTAACCCCCGTCAGCCATGCCTGGAAACTGGAAGTTGTCTCCTTCCTGCCTCCTCTT
>NW_024343579.1:489050-547313 GCF_902729225.1 Pteropus medius
GAGTTTTTAATAAAGGCTTGGCACATTAAAGTTAATGAACAGGAAACTTGTAAGATAAAACAAATATCTCAGTTTTAAGACATAATTATCAAAACTATATCATATAACCTATCTTTGGAACCATAATGCTTGTTTCTTTATTGTGTTTCATTGAAACTGTCTTATTACATTTCAAATAAGCCATTATGTTATCTGTATACTAAACATGACAGAAAGCATATTCTTTGCCCACTTAAACGAGAGTTCAATGAAACTATGCAGAAGTCACTAGATGAACTGTGCTGCCAAAGGCAGACATTTCAGAGCAAACTAGAAGTAGCTAAGATATTTTCGATTCCTGCCTATCTACAGATACCCAGATTTTTTAAAACGAAAAGCATAACATAGACATAGAACTTTTAGGTTGCCTCCCTGTCTTCGTTAAATGCATCAGGCTGTGGTGATAAAGGAATACAACAGAGCTTTTAGAGGAACGAAGTAGATCTGGGTGTGTTGTTTTGGGCGGCTGTCTAAGACACACTGTTTAGAGGAAAGCACAAGTTGCAGAACAGTCATTTTAGCATGATTCCATTTATTTTTACACACAAACACATAAACACATACACACACATTGCCATGAGCTTACAAAAATAACTTAAGAACATATATGCAATTCCCTTTCTGTTCTCTACATTTTTGTATTGCTTGTTTTTAATGAGAATGACCTGTAAAGCCAAAAAAAGTATAAAATTATCTAAATAAGAAATTCCTCTCTGCAGATGCATCCTCAGGTTGGGGCGATATGAAACAACAGGAAAAGGCCCCAATCTGAGCTCTGCACCTTAGGGGAGCTGCCCACCACTTATAAAAGCATACCTTTGGGAACAAAGCAATTAGTAATACAGTATTTCCTACTCTTTCATGCTTCATACAGTCATCTGTGGCAGTCATGTCAATGACCATGACCTGCAAATGAGGGGAAAGGGAGTGGAGTGGAGTGGAGGAATAGAGGTTGGTAGAGAGGGGCTTGGAAATCATCCAAATGCCAACAGTCTAACCGATATATTTCTCTCGAAACACTTTTTCAGTAAGAAACTCCCTTTTAGCTTTGGAAGACTTACAGGGACATCCGGTGCTGATACTCTAATGTTCCCTCACTTCTAGCACACTGGGGGTCAACACGTGCCTGGGGGCCATGTGCTAGAATGACAGTGGTCACGACTCTCACGGCAGACTAAATGTCAAAAGAGATCACCCAAGGCCACATATCTCAGGCCTTGCTGCACAACAGAATCACTTAGAAACACCCAGATTCCCAGGCCCTCTCACCACAAATGGACTGCTTCGATGTCATCGGGGGTGGGGCTCAGGCATCCAAGTTTTTTCAAAGCTCCCTGGCTGATTCTAAATGGACAGCCAGGTTGTTAACCACTGGCCCAGAGTGCGGGTAGAGGCCATGTGACATAGGGTCCTGTTCCGGAGGCAGCACAGCTAGGTCTTGGCCTTGACATGAGGCCCAATTTCTTCATTTGTAAAATGCGTGTAATTTTGGTTCTCATCTCATGACACTGCTCTGACTCTTAAGTAGAATGGCACAGATTCTCTGGCACCCAGGAGACCCTCACTGACTGGAAGCTGATATTACAAAGGGTAGATGTGGAAGGGCCCTGGGAATCCAACCCTGTCCTATTAAAGACAAGAACCCTGAGGCCCAGGGAAAGGGCAGGGCTTGCCCAGAGTTGTTCAGCTGGAAGGCAAAGGCAGGGCCCCTCCATGACCACTCAGCTGCCTCCTGACCCACTGCCTTAATCCACCACAGTAGCAGAACGTTGACCACCTTATCCCCACAGAAGAGGCTCCACCACTCTGAGTGAGGGGAGACTTGCCTTCTTCTTTGCCTTTTCTTTTGAAATGACCAAGGCACAAATTTGCCTGGCCATTCATTCAATCAATTACGGGGTGGCCTACAAACAAGTCATCAGGTCCCAAACTGAAATTTGGTCTTTTCCACATTCTTCCAAAGAGTTCAAATAAATACGAGATAATGAAAATAGAAATGTCTGAAATGGATCAATAAGGAAAGATTGAGTGTGGGTGTTATGTAGGATATCCTGCAGGGAGTCCAAGCTGGCAGTGGTGGGGCCCAATGTGCTATTCGTGATGTCTTGGACTGCAAGACAGGTTTAACGACAGTGAAGTCTTTGTAGAATCAGGCAGAGGATTGGGGGATCTGAAGGGAGGAAAGGCAGGGGTTGTGAGCTGCAAAATCTTGGAATCTCTTGCTCCTAGACCTTTCATTTAATTGCTGGTCTGCTATTAACCTGTTGGGACTAAGGTGGCAGAAAGTGGGGAAAGCAAGGTATGACCCCTGGGTGCTAAAGGTAATATTAGGAACCACTGGCAAAGGATAGGGGTCTCCAGCTCTCCAAAATGAGAGAGCATGTGCACGTAACTTTGCAGGCACCCATCAAGTGCATCCAAGCCCATGTTCCACAATCAATTCCAATTCCGGAACCCAACCAGCTCCTCAAAGATGAAGTAGATGCCAGGATGCCACAATAGGGTGTCGATGGCAGTCCTACTGCTGGTGGATCCAATTTGCTGGAGCGAGTGCCATGCTTGCTGTGCCAACCCTGCAACTGGACAGCCACTGGTGCTCGCCTCATTGAATGCTTTGTGAGCATGCCTAATCAGGGGACAGGCTGGCCTTGCTGTCCCTGGGGGTACAGGGGATGCTGGCTGAGCTACAGTGTCAGCAGAGGGGGAGATGGGAGCCTCTTTTGAGCTTTCCTTTTTCAATGGACTTAGGAGACTCTACTTTGTTAGAAATGCAGCTCTGCATTTTGGATTTTATGGTGAGAGCTTTCAACAGTTAGCCTACGGCACCTTGGCTGACTGGTCAGAACCACAGCCAAGCCCAAATAAGACCAGGGAAAGCAGCCATGTTGACATGGAACTGCCCAGCCTCACTCTAAATGCATCTGCTGCTGTCACCAGGCACTGGTGAGGTGCGGACATCTATTATCCAGTTAATTTTGCCCCTACATATAGGCTCGCCTGAGTGTCTCCCCTTGTGCAGTCCCATGATTTCTTACTCATCTCAATTGCTAGAAGCCAGCTGAGCTTTCCTCCATGCCCAGTGCACACTGGCACCTTTGCCGAGTCACCTGGGCCAGTGGGTGCTAGGTAGAGGTCAGCCTACCTGGGATGGGTGTTGACTGACTCCATAGCCAAACCTTTTAGATCAAATGCAGCAGATAGCTTCCCACTCCGAATGACTTCCCCTCTCAACTTAGCATTGGGGGGGGCAACAAGTCCCCAAACAAGGTTCTAGACCCTTCTGAATGAAATTTACAGCTTCACACATGTGCTGTTTTCCAGTCTCTGTGGACTCCAATAGTAAGCTATTGGTCCCAGCTACCAGCCAGCCTCTACCTCCTTCAGGCCATGATCCTGCCCACTCACTGTGAGATTTTTTTTTCACAATAAGTGAATCAGTAGCCACTGGCAGGATTTCTAGAGAGCACATCTCAATCTCTTTTTATACAAAACAGAATGGGATGTGACTCGCTTATGGTCACATATCTAGTTAGGGTATAATGATAACACTAGACCTCAGGTGTCCTAATTCCCAGCCTGAGCCCTTACAACTCCTGCCTTTGGTGTGTGGAGGGGGAGCAGGGTGGGGGAGGGCTGGTGTCCTGGCATCTTTTAGAAAGGAATGACTATTTCCATTCATGAATGCCTAAAGACTCCCATTTCATAATCGGCAGACAAAGCCACCAATGTGATCCCCACGACCTCATAAGCATTCATTAAAATGCATTTGAAATCATGTGATGGCTTCCCCATCCCCTAAATAATGAGAAAACAAAGGCAACCCTTCTGATAGAGACCAAGTTCAGCTCTGAAGTCAATATTACTTCTGGTTCTCTCTGAACAATGACATATGACAATTTCCCCCTTTTCTACATTTTCAGTCCAGAATGGTAAAAAGGACAAAGATTTCTTGGAAAAGGTCTAGATTATGAGAGTACAGTCTAGGCTCATAAAATGGACATAAAGAGAATAAAGCATATATATAGTACACTTCCTAAAGAAGTGTGGCAGGTTGTTATAAACACTTAATTTTGGACACTTTAGCTAGAGGTTTAACGTGAACATTGATGAAACGCCAGCAAAAATATGTACAGTTCCTACGAGGTACCTATGAGTTCTCCTTGAGTTTCCAAGAAACTGATGTTTGCCAACTAGATTGGATTTCAAGCCCTCCGAGACAAGGGTAGTCCTCAGTAGACTTGCTCAGAAGAAAGAAATGAAGGCACTATGGGGGACACAGTGGAGGTGGCCCCAGAAGAGATAAGACAATGATGCATCAGGATTGGGTTTGCAGGAAGAGAAAGAGGATGGGGGTGGAGAAAGAAAGAATATGCTTGAATATATACAAAGGATCAGATGAGTATACATGTGTATAATATAAATGCCTATATTTGGGTATATGTATCATTTGCATGTTTGTTTTTCAGAAGAATGTCCCCACAAACTGAAACTGACCTTTCCGTAGAACAAACAGGATTTTCAGCATTTCTAGAATTGCAAGACATGAAGCTCTGGAGAGTCCCAGGGTAGCTGGGAATGGCAGAGAATCCTGAATGCTGATTGGTTTCAAGAAGAGTCAGTTTGTCTTGGAACAAATCTCTGCTAACAGGTGGTTTGGAGCAAGAACCTTGACCCATGAGTAGGGGATTTCTTGGTGCCTCTCTCTGGCTTGCCCTGAGCCAGCACGCTGCATGCTCAGCACCCCACGCAGGCAGAAGCCAGGTGGGGTGGAGGAAGGAGCTCTGGAATAGATATTGGAAGACTTGCACTTAAGTCCTAGCTCCTCCATTTGCTTTGTGACTGTAAGCAAGTCACTCCCCCTTTCCAAAGCCACAATTGATTCTTCCGTAAAGTGGGTGTTTGGGCCCTCTGTGTGGGCCTCAGCTTGCTCTTTGACAATTAAGGACACATCTGCTACGATGGGGTATCATGTGGGGGTGGCAGGAGGCGAGTGGCCTAGTTATGACGGCACTGATCTGACAGCCAGCGGTGGCTTTAAAATCTCACCTCCTGCTGCTCTCTACCACTCACTATTCTCAGTTCTCTCACACTGTATGTAGCATTCAGCCACCCCAACATGAGGACTTGTGGCTTCAACAAGCTTCAAGCAGAGCTATCTGAGTGGTAGTACCAATAAATGCAGAAACAAACTGACCTGGGTGAGGGATTTTTTAGAACTGTCTCCTTCCATTGTGTAATGTGGATGCACCAGTTGGAAGAACTGGCAACTCTAAGAATGGCCCTAAACCTATAGATGCATATGGATTTAATGACCTCTTAACGTCTACTGCGCCATCCCCTGAGAAGACGAAGTATTCTATCATTGAATAAGCCTTCCTTGAGCCCTAACCTACCACTCTTGAGCTGTCAGAATGCCAGGCCCTTAGAGGCTGGTCTCTCTCACTCGTGTTAGGGCTGGTGAGGCCACAAGCCAGGAAGAGATGTGCCCGTGGGCCAGACTCTGACACCCAGGTTGACCTCTTTTCACAGTAAGAAACCCTGAGATAGTCTCCTACAAACACATTCCAATGTAGCATCATTAGTAGGATAAAGATGATATCTTGAGGGAGAAGAGAAAGATGGAGTTCTTTTCAAATGGCTGAGTGGATTTGGCAAAGCTAGCCTACAGATGAAACAGGTGCTGCCTTGGGGCTGGAATAGAAGCTGAAGGTCAAAGCCAAGTACACTCTACCAGTTCAGAGGACCTTGTCTGTGCAGGACTCAGGTGAATAAGTGTCATCTGTGTTTCACCTGAATTAAGCTAATGAGCCCAAAATCACTCAGGGAAGGAGAAAAGTGGAGGCAGAGTTGAGGTTTGACGCCACAGATCTGAGATTGGTGGCGGCCAAGGCCACTGGGCAGACCTGAATTTCTATATGTGAAGAGGGCAGAAGGGGTAGTTTCAGCTGTGTGGGAATCACACACTACGTGGAGTAGCCATGGCTTTCCATCCAGAAAATCTTTAAGACTTACGCTCGTGACTAATGAACATGGCGGCAATATCTTGCCTTACAGCAAGGCCCCAGTGGGTTGCAATGGCAGGGTCAGGACCAAAATGACACTCTTTCCCATCGCCAGGACATCTATTTGAGTAGTTTAAATGGGGTGAAGAGAAAAAGAGTTGCTCATTGCTCAGCAACTATTCCCCCTGTACCCAGGTGCGCATTTCTGTTTTATGGGGATTGAAGTTTATACAATTTGGGGGGAATCTTCTTTATGCAAGATAATGTAAGATACGAAGGACAAAATTAGGTACCAGGCCTTGGAAGGCGTGAAGGATGATTCATGAAGGTTAGGCACAAGTGACTTTGCATCTGTTTGTGCCCCAAACATGAGGCTAAATAAAATGGCAAAAGGCTTTAGACCTTGAAAGGAATTTGTTTGCATGGGAATCCTGACAACTGTGTACGTGGAAGAAGAATCCAGAAACACCTGGTTAGTCCAGTGCATATTCTGGAGGCCATGCTTCTAGATTAAGCACATTTTAGCCACACAGCACCAACTCCTGGCTCTAAAAACTTCTAACTGTTTGCAGATGCACCCACCCTAGTTAGTAGATTTTGGAGCCAGGCTGTTTGAGCTCTGCTGCCACAGACATAGAGGCTGGGAGGGGACATGGCATAAGGAACATCAGGTCAGTCCAGAGATCCACCCCATGGTCTGGGTCCTCTTTTTTTCCCACTTTCAACGAGGCATGATTGACAAAAATTGTATATATTTAGGTTGTACAATGTGATTGTTCAAAACGTGTAGAACGTGATGATTTAATATATGCGTACATTGTGAAATGATTTAAGTCCCTTTTTCTAATTCAAGTAAAATTTACAGAGCATGAAATTAACGTTTGGAAGAGTACAATTCAGTAGCATTCAGCAGGTTCACAATGCTGTGCAACCAAAATTAGGAGAGTGAGGCCCACTTCATAAATTTGTTATAAAGATCACATGAGCTTAGAGATGTAAAGTGAGCACCGTGCCTGGCATGACATACATACCAAATAAATATTCTCTCTCTCTTCACTCTTGAAAATGCAAACACATTCTTCGTGGTCCTAAAATAGCCTTTAACGTAGTTTACTCAGCAGCATTTGCCATTCAAGGCAGATCTGCCTCTATTCATTGGCTGCACTCCTGAACAGCTGTGTGCAAGGCTAACTTTTGTAACCCAAATCCTAATAAAATGCAACAAGAATTTGCCATTGAAAGGAAATCCTCAGTAAATTCTTTTATGAAGTGAAAGATCTGTCATCTAAACTTATCTTTTTTTTTTTAAAGTGTGTACTTGGAGACATTGGCGTTTCTTATAATTAATCCTAATTTAATTTTGGCCAGAAACACATGCTGATATTCCACAGCCCCAAAGCACATAGCAACAGGAGTAGGTTACACACTGAAAATAACGACAATCTAAAAAATCCTCATTTCTTTCGCTATACGTAGAAAGTGTCTGTGATTGCATCATGGAACGCATCACATAACCTGACAAATTTCCCCTGCTTCGTGCGTGCGTGCGTGCATGTGCGTATGTGTGTGTGTGTTGACAGTGGTCGTGATGTGGTGGTGGTGGTGGCGGCGGTCTACATGATGTTGAAAGTAATGGTGGCAGTGATAGTGGTAGTAATGGTGCTCGAGGTTGAGAGGAGGGTGGTAGTGGTGAAGGCAGTGATGGTGGTGGTAGAGGTGTTGATGGTGGTAGTGGTGGTGGTTGTCATGGTGATGGTTGCGGAGATGGCGCTGATGATCAGGGGGTGTTTCTACAAGATATTTCCTTCTTTCTACACCTCTCTGTAAGAAGCTCCAGTGACTGGGGCAGATGAATAAGACTTACCCTGAATGTGTTATTAACATAAATCTCAAAACTGTCTCCTTGCAGTCACTCATAATTATCTTTTTCTCACCTGGAAATTGAAGCTGAATTACTGGTGAAAACAGGGGAGATTTTTGTTTGTTAAAATGCTTCCAATAAAGTAATTTTATGTCAGATTTAACTACAGGAAAGGGCAAGGCATTTCTAAGTTCCTTAGATGTCATGTGGCTTTAAAAAATAGAATGGATAGCAGTTAGTTACTGTATACTTAGCTCTTTGAAGCCATATATTCAGAAAGCAGATGTTGGGTGTTGGTGTTTGGCGGCTGGCTTCCTGGAGGCATTTTATATCGACCAGGTTCATTGTTCTAAACACCAAAGGCTTGACTCGAAGAAGGAAAAGAGGCAAGAAAATGTTCAGATTTTCTGACGGTGTCACACAAGCAGCCCGAACACTAGACAATTTCAGTGCCTAGAAGCTTATTCTAGAAACAGAGGCAACTAGAGACAGTGGCAATGGGTTTTTCGTCCTCTAGGGAAATGAAGCTTCTAACCATACAAAGGAGGGCTATCTAGTAAGCCCAGCACAGAAATCTCCCCAGAATGAGCATACACCAAGGAGGGAAGTAGTGAACCAGACTTAGAAGGAGCTAGAATTCCAGTGGGACAAACAGTAAGTGAACAAGAACAAGAACAGAGTATGAGCAATATTCTTCAGAGGACTGAAAAAATAGTGACGTGACAGTGGCCAGGTGGCTCTTCAGAACAGGAGACATTTAGGCAGACATCTAAATACAGGCCAGGAGACAGACTGGGAACAGAACGCTCTGGGCAACAGGGCAGAAGTGAGAAGGCCCAAGGGGAAAGCTCTTGGCGTGTTCCAGGGAAGGGCAGGTGGCCAATGGGCTTGATGAACAGCGAGCCTGGGAAGCAGCCGTGAGCTCGCCCAGGGCTTTGCCGGCCTTAGGGAGGGGGGTGAATTGTAGGTTATTGGCAGTGGGAAGCCACTGGGTGGAGGTTGTTAAGCAAAGGAATGATCGGCTTGACCCATCTGTGAAAGGTCTCTCTGGATGCCGATGGGAGAGGGAGAAATGGATGTTGCAGAAAGGACGAAGACCAGTTACCAAGGCAAGGACACTGGAGAAGGGATGGGATCCAGAGCAAGGGTCAGGCCAGCTTTGGCAGAGGAAAGGAGCAGAACCCTTGGGGAGGCATGAAGATCCATGATTTCTCCTCAAACGGCACAGAGGGCAGTGCCCATTTACTAGGGGAAACTACAGCCTTGGAAAAAATGAAGCAAAGCCCAGTGTCCTAGATCAAGGGATGGCAAATGTTTTTGGTAAAGGCCCCAGTAGTAAATATTTTATGCTTTGCAAGCCACGTGGCCTCTGTTGCACTCCGCAGTATGCAATATGTTAACAACTGAGTGTGGCTGTATGTTAATAAAACTTTATTTACCAAAACAGGCTGTGGGCCATATTTAGCTCCTGGGGTAGAATTTGCCAATCACTGACATAGAGCACAGGCTGAGCATCTTCCCCAAGGGAAATAATTATTTCCGAATTGTCCTCCTCACACTGCAGGAGGCCGCGTAGGCCTACTATTCACAAGAGAATGGTAGGTAACATTTTTGGAACAGAAAAGTTTCAAGATTTTGACCATGGTCCAAGTTAGGTGACCACTTCTGAACTGGGCAAGGTCCACAGCACTCCCAAATGCCACATTTCACCTTCACTAAAGACAGTTATCGTTGAGCATCTGCTGGTGGAGTGCTCCGCAGGCTCCAGTGAAAGGAGAGAACACTGCCTCCTCCACAATGCCCATTTGCCTTGCTCATACAGCCTTTCTATACTCTTGAACAATTCCCATGTTGTACGGCCTCACCTTCTACCCCTTTTATTCCCAGCCGACTGCTCTGGTCAATGTCAAGGCCACCATGCTAGGCCTGTATATTTCTGTCTCCACATAGCAGCTCTCTGAAGACCAGGGCTGTTTCCTCCTCATCTCTATACCCCTAGAGAAGCCAGCCTCGTGACAGGGCTCAGCTGGCATCTACAGATTTGAATTAACCATTGGAGCAAAAGGTTTCCTGCAAATTATCTTGTTCCTTTCCCGTATCTAGCACAAGGCCAAGAGACAACCTCTTTTCAGAAGCTATAATGAATTTACTAACTGGCCCAATGACCTTGTGCACGCCCCTTCTCCTTTGTGTGTTCTTGGCCTCTTAGGTTCAACAAAGGAGGTGGCTTGGGATGATTTCTGGCCAAGAGGAACAGCAGCCATTGCTTACTGAGTATTTACTTTGTGCCAGGTACCGAGCCACGAGTTAGGGGGCATATGAGCAAGAGATCTCACAGTCACAGAGCTGACAGACTTGGGAAGCAACTGAATGAAAAAGCTCTGGGTGAGAAGTCAGGAGAGTGACTGAACTGAACAGCACTGGAGGGAGGCAGACAGAGGCAAGTTTGTGTGGAGGGGCAGGGGAGAGGGAGGTAGTAGTAGCAGCAGCTATGCCTGGGCCTTGGGTCTGGGCCTCCAGTAGTTAAGTCCAGCTGCCTGTGGCTCCCGCCTGCCTTTCTTACTTTGGTCCTTTGGGATTAAAGATCTGGTGAGAGGGGAGGTAGGAAATGAGGAGGAGAATGGAGAGGCAGGAAGGAAGGGGAGGAGAAGGAAAGGCAAAAGGGAAGGAGGGAGGGTTTGGGCAAATTACTCTATATCGACCACAGAAGTCAAAATCTGTAGCCCAAAACTTAGAAACACATGCTTCCCCTCACCCCAAGTTCATTGAACTCAGCACCCCAGGGGCAGCATATGACCCAAATACATGTCTGCAAGCAAGTAACATTGAGCTCTCCAGCTGGGGATTTTCAGTAAAAGCAAGAGGCCTCGGTTGCCGCAGGCCAACCTAGAGTTTAGGGAGTCCCAGGCCCCCATCCCCAGGGCCAGCCCCCTGGTTTGCACATACCCTATAGGGGATGGTAATCGAGCCTTAGTTCAGCTGGGCTCTCCTGCAGCTCCAACCTGGGGTCTGCTCTCTTCCCCAAGGAGCTCAAGCTCCAAACACCTGTCACCTTGGGCCTAATGTCAAGAAAGCTGGGAGCAGGAGCCAGGCAGAAATGCAGACGAGGCCAGCGTGGGCTCCTAGAAGTCCAGAAATAAGCAGTACCAAGCTCCCAGATGCCAGCAGAAGCCAGCTGCCAAATAGAACTCCCCCTACCAGCATCCTCTCCTTCAAACAGACTGCAATTTTCAGGTCACCGGTTTGCTGAACTGGGCTATCCAGACAGAACCCAGATGCAGAGCCCAGCGGTATGGTGCAGCCCTCAGCCCTGGCGGAAGAGATCCGTCTGAAGGCCCGCCCCGGTTGGGTGTTTGGAGCAGGAAAGGACCCTTGCTGCAGGAAGAGGAGGAGGGAGCAAAGGGAGCGAACAGCTGCGTGCTCCATGGGGAGGATCCCCAAAATAGAAAGGCGCATACGCACTGCAGGCCTTGACCCAGAATGCTCAGAGCTACACCATAAATCCAGCTCTCCTCAGTGCAGTGGGGTTGTTGATGAGACTGAGATATCCTCAGGGGTCCTGCGTGTTTCTACCTGAACTCCAAGGACACACGTTTCCCATAGCCCTTCTGAGCCAGTGCCAATCTCTCATGATTAAAAAAAAAAGTGCTAACAGAAGTTAAATCCTGTGTGGTTTATACCACGTTCATATCCACATCTTGTTCATCGTCATCCAGAAACCCTGACGTGGGCAGAGGGCAGATTATTAACCCCATTTTACTGATGCGGAGACTGAAACCCAAAACTCATGCAAGATCTCGGTGTCAGGGACAGCTGCCTCCGCGATGATTTGATTCCTGGACCACCTTGTTCCTGGAAGTGGGGCCACACACATAGCTCCCGCCTCCTGAGCCAGAGCTGAACCTGCAACATGCCCATAGCCTGAATGGAGCAGGAGACACTGGGCTTCTTCTCCGGGCTTCCATGGCTATTTAGACAATTCAGCTCAGGTCCCAGCTGGCTGTTCTGATCTTCCTGTGGGGTTTTTAATTAGCCTGGCTCACTGTTCACAGGCTGGATAGTGGACGATTCTGGCCAGAAGGTTCCAGGGAGCCACCAGGATGAAGTAAAGATGCTTCCACACTTTCTCTATTTGTGGGCTATCTCTGCCACTGGAATAAAATCTCCAGGCAACCTGGGACTCTTGTTTTGTCCCTAAGAGTCACACTGGCCTGCAGAAGGCCTAACTATCTGAGCTCCTAAGCTAGGAATGGGAAGCAGCAGGGAGGGAAGCACTTTGGAGTCAGGGTGCCTGCCTTCGCAGTCTGAATTTCCTGCCTACTGACTCTGTAACACTGGGAAAGTCTCTATACTCTTGGACCTTCAGTTTTCTCACTGGTGAAGTGGAAATGTGAATCCCCACACCACAGGAGCAAATGAGCTAATTAATGCATACAAAGCAGCTGACATGAGTGAGCCATCAACCACCATCTCCTCCCAGTTCCAGCATAAGACAAGGAGAACTACGGAACAAGACAGAATTCTTACCAGTAGAGGTCTGGAAATCGTTTGCTCCTTGACTGTGAACTGCTGCTGTAGCCCAAGGTCCAGCCCAGGGCTGGACACATAGGAGGGACCCTGGAAATGTGGTCTCGAGAGGAAAGGTATTTGTTGAAGGTCTCATGAAGCGCTAGTTACAGCCCTGGGATCAAACTCAAGGTCTCCTTACTGAGAGTCCCGTGCTCTGTTTACAAAGAAAAGCATGTACCTCCAAGGATGAGAGATACAAACCCTAATCCTGATCACACAGCCAGCAGGAGGTGAACAGATCTATTTCAAAGGTTGCCAGTCTGAAGAAGAGGCCATCTAGAACGAGGCCAGGATTTTTGTAGCGATCAAAGTCTCCACGTTCCCTGTTACGCTCAGGTCTCCCCAGGCTTCCTTAGCCCCACTTGCATTTAGAGGTGAGAAGAAGGGATGAGGAGCTGGTTTCGGTCATACTGTGAGTAGAAAGCAGGCTGCACTAGGGACCACCCAAATGAGGACCCTTGACATAGTTCCCCACCTTCTCGATGGGCACCTTTCTGTAAGTCACTGGATTTCTCAGACCTTAGTGTCCTCATCCATCAAGAGGGACAATGGTTGAGAATCTCAGAAAGAATGTTGGGCATGCCAACTCACTGTAACCTATAGAATGAGCCATTTATTGTCATTAAATGATGAGATACAGAAAATGAGCAATGAGCACAGTATTTCCTTCCTCCTCCAACTGTCTGTCTAATGCCCTCAGCACCCCCATTTTATCTGGCACTGCCTTGTGAACAGAATAGGTGGCTGCTCAGAGCTGGGGAATCTTTGCAACTTGTGGTGGGCTGTTGACTGAGACAGAGACAACATGTGACGTACACATTGAGTTCCAATTCCACGTAGGCTCTGGAGCACTCCCATCTGGAGTGCTGATGCTATAGAGAGTCTCACACTAGTAATCAACATACCCACTAATCTGGAGAAGAAATAGAGATCTTAACTTCAAAGAGAAGGACCAAACATTCTGCCTTCTGCCTCCTGTTAAAACTCCATAGACTAACTGCACAGGCTGGATGCCTTATTAACCTTGGGCAGATGCCCAAATGTTCAAAAGGTAAAATTTTGCTGTTCTCCCAATCACAAGAGTCATTAAGCAATCATGCTCCTGAATGAATGAACAAATGCTGAAAAGATACTTGCATTACCGAGATTTCTTGTGACTACTCCTGCCTGATCTGTGCTCAGCGCTTTGTGATTTTCAACATGTTTTAGATCTAAGAGGTAGCAGAATACAGTGGTGACGAGAGGAGGCTCTGAGCTCTGCCACTTCTTAGCTCAGTGAGTTTGGCCAAATTGCTTAACCTCTCTGAGCCTTAGTTTCCTGGAGCTACCCTCTTCATCTCAAGATTATGCCAAGGATTATAGGAGATAATGCCCCCAACATGTTTAGCAAGTGCCCGACACCCAGTCAATGCTCAATTAAAGGTGGCTATCTTTATTCCTGGTTCATTTGACCTTTGTCCTCAGGGAGGGCAAAGGATGGACATAGGTAGTTAGGAGCAGAAACAAGACTAGAATCCAGGTGTCTTGAACCCTGGTCTGAGGCCAAGACCAACTGTCACATAAGATGGACATTTTCCTGTATGAGGGCTATAAATTATTCACATGGAAATCCCAGGGATATTTACGAGAGCTCTCCTTTGAGACTGACAGAATTTTATTAAGAGACCTTGAGTTAAAATGTTTGTTGTTGTTGTTGTTGTTGTTGTTGTTGTTGTTGTTAGTTTGTTTTTTTGAGAAGGGACAAGAGAACCAGGTAAGTTGAATGTCTGAATCAGATCTCCATGTTGAGGATGTTTTCAGGATGGAGGAGTGTGGTATGCAAGGGATGTGCTTCTAGATGCACACGGTTTCCTGGGACTGGGGTGCAGGTTGTAATCCCTGGATTTTAGGAGGCGTCGGAGGGAAAGCAAGCAACAGAAACAGCTGAAATCTGGTTCAGGCCACACCCTGGAACTGTAAGCCTAGCTTCTGTAAAGGGACCTCCTGCTGCTGCTAACATTCTGGACCCTGCAATAACTTGTTTGGACAGCAGGCTTCATTGTGAACCGAAAGGCCATTTTATTTTCATCTGCTCATCTCTGTCCCTCAGTTGGCAAACACCTGGGCTGCCGAGATCCTCAGTGTGGGCAGCAGAGCTCTGTGTGAGCACCAGCATCTTCCTGAGGCTGCAGGGATCGACTAGCCACGAATGTTCAGCTATGCTCAAACCACGAGTCGCCCTGGCTACCAGCTGATGATAGCAGCAGTGTCTGGCCTGCCCAGGCTCCACATATTCCTATTATGCCCGGCCAAAAGAGTAGGCACCCTCACTGTCATCCCCGTCAGAGACCACATGTATCTTCCAAGACAAATTTGGTTCGTACTGTGAAGAACTTGCTTTTGGAACGTGAAACATATTTTTGGATCCCCCTCAACTGGGGCAAATCCCGGGTCTTTTAGGATAGCTTAGAGTTTCAGAAACAGGTCACTCAGAGCCAAGGGCAAAGAACAAGGTGTGCCACGGAAGTGGGAGAAGAGTCGATTTTGATCAAGTCCAAGGTGTGACTTTAGAGTCCAAGACTCTAAAGCAATGCAGGTGAATTTTGGCAAGCCTTAGAAAGGGCTCTAAAGGCCATTTGCAAACAAAAGCCAAGCCTAGAAATAGCGTGAGCAATGGCAACTTCAGAGTGAGGGTGCAGATGGCTACTCTAAGGATCCATCTAAGTAAAACCTTTCTGGCATTGAGGTCTACTCTGATCAAAACCAAAGCAGTTACTTGCTAGTCATATTTTTTTAAAGGGTATTTGTGGGGCACCTGAGAAGATGACGACCCCTGCAAGTACAACCCACCCATTCTTTTTTCCTGGGAAAGAAACAAGCGTGACACAAAGGAGAAACTGAAAGTCACACTGAAACTGGTCATGGGCTCTGGATGCATTACCAAGAGATTTTCCTTCACTGACTCGGTTGCTCACCACGAAAGAGCAAGACATAAAATGGCAGTTAGGATAGAGCTTAGAGACTGCCTTCTAGGCAGTGCCTGACTGAAGAACCGGCAATCTGGAGGACAGGCTGCTGGCCAAGTAATTGCTCCATCTCGGACATCTCATCTGAACGCCACCTCTGTGAGAGCTGCAACTCTAGTAACCAAGTTTTGTAAATGCCTAGATAGACAATTTGATACTACATTCTCAATACATTGTTGGTGGAAGACAATGAGGAAAAAAAAAAGTATAGAAGCAAGACTTCAACAACCCCTCCCCACCCCCGTGCACACAGTGAATCCTAGACTAAATAGAACACTGACTTACTGAAAGTGGTTTGTCCTTGGGATCGGACGAAGCAGGCCCTCTAGTTATGTGAAATGACATTACCTCAGAGCCCTGAGCTCCCAGTTCTCTGAACAGGAAGGAAGCAGACCCACGGCTCTATAAGAGCCATTTCCTCTCTGCTCTATTAATTTCAGAGATTAGGTCTGTGGACTAATACACTGAGATAACAGCCATTGTGTTTGCTGCAACTCCTACCAACCGAACTAATCTTAGTAGCCTGGTGATGTTGCAGGCTGTTATTGTCAAATTAAACTAACCAATGGCTCTCATGGTCCCTTCTGTCATCTTGGCTCCTAGAACTACCACTGGAATCCTTAACCCTGAGTTTCAGGCACGTGGATGATGTCTGAGTTCCATGGGAGGAAAGTAGAAATTGGTCAAATGGGCTTTTAAAAGGACATTAGGGCCAGAGAGCTGAATGGGAATCTCTTTCTGTGCCTTACTCACTGGCTTCCTGTTCTCAGTGGTACCAGGAAGTTAATGCAATACATCTAGTGCCTGTCATTCCCACATTCCCGGTTTCTATTAAGGGAAAAAGTAGGCTTGTCTTCCTTCTCGCCCTTCCTCCCTTTCTAGTTAAAGGGGAGCAGTGTGGAGATCACTGGACTGAGAATCCAGATGGAGCCTTGGACTGTATTTCCTGCTCTTCCAGAAATTCACAAGGGGTAAGGTCACTCACCTCCTAGATCTTTTCTAGGTCAGATTCCAATTCCTTACATTTGGGGTTGGTTCCCTGCCATTAAGTCTGCACACAGAATTTCAATAATACATCTTACGTTCAAGTTTAAGATTAGAAGCATTCAACACCCCCCTCCCCCCAATAGCCCATTGTCTGACCGATTCCTGGAGCTTTCTGGGCTCCTGACGATTTCCCACCATGGCGAAATGGGGAAGCATGCTGTTGATTACAAGCCGATTTTTCCAGTCATCCATTGTTTGACCTGCAATTTTATTCTCGACTCTCCAAGGTGTTTCCCAAACGACCTAGACACAGGGCTTAGGGAGACAAAAAGTACACTGTCTTTCAGATACGAAGATGAGACAGACCATTGACCGCGTGAATCACAAACTTCCACTCTGAGAACAGGTTTGGGCGGAGCCAGCCACATTCGTTTTCTTTTCTCTCTCACCACCCCACCACCCTCGTTGATCCCTTCTCTCCCGCAGAGATGAGGGGCACTTCTGTGAGGAAGGTGGATGGGATGAGATGGCAGGTGGTGGCCACGGGGCTGGGCAAAGTTAACTGGAGACTTTAGGGATGGGTGGAGAAACAGCCTGATATAATTAAAATCACACTAGGTTTAAAGGCAGGGAATATGGGTACTGGGTCTGGCTTTGCTTTTGTATGGTAGGCAGTGAGAGCTGGGGAATGGCTCTTCTGTTCTTGACACAGCTTTCTTATATGAAAACCATGGTGGTTGGATCAGGTGATGGCTTACGAGCAGCCCGTTCAGCTCTACTAGAGTAAGCCTTATGGCCCATAGAAGGTGCAACTCTCACTCCTGTACCCAGCCAAGTGAGCTAACAGTTCATAACCTGACAGTCAGCGGAAGGAAGCAATGGATGTCAGAAGGGGCTCATGAAACTCTAATGAACTGGTTTACAAAAATCTAACCAATCAGTCTGTGATCATGGCCACCCCAATATGTGCCCTCCATGACAGATGAACAGACATGTGCAAACTCAGGTAAAACTGTTTTTTTTTTCCATTTATTTGTTTTTCATGCTATATACATGAAATAAGAGCTTTGCTGAGGCATTCGCATATGAGGGAAACTCTCCTGCCCCTAAATCTCCTTGGCAATACAGAATTCAGACTCTAAAATTTCAACATCCAGACTTCCACCTCTGGAAAAATGGAGTATTTTTCCCATTCTCCCACTGATTACAACTAAAACTTCTAGACATTATATACAAAACAAACATAAGAACACCCTGGGATACCGATCAAGATGGCGGAATAGGTAAACGCTGTGCTGGTCTCCTCCCAGACCACATCAAAATTACAAGTAGACTACAGAGCAACCATCATTGAGCATTGCCTGAAGGCTACCTGAACAGAAGTCCTATAACTAAAGAAATACAGAAGAAGACACCTTGAGACTAGTAGGAGGGGCTGAGATGCAGAATGTGCTGGTCCCGCACCCATGTGTGGAGGTTAAAAAGTGGGAGTGATATCTCTTTTCTGAAAGTCACCCTGGAGGAGCAAGGGGATCCCAGCCCCACACCGGGCTCCCCAGCCCAGAGTTCCAGTGACAGGGAGAGAAGTCTCTATAACTTCTGTCTGTGAAAACCAGTAGACATTGTAGATAAATGAGATTGAGGGTGGCTGGAGTGCCAGGTGTTCCACTCAAAGAGCCCACGTGTGGACTTACTCACTGATGGACTCACTTGCTCTAAGCAACAGCACTGGGGCAGCAGCTCAAAAAGCGCCAGGGACACACAGAGAGGAACTGAATTGTCTGGCTTCAGGGTGAGGGCTGGAGCGGCAGCATTCTCCCAGACAGACGTGCTGGTGGAAGGCATTGTTCCTCTGTTAAGCCCTCCCCTCATCTAGCCCACATGCTCAAGTGGGTACCATATCTGAGTCTCCATCAACCTAGCTAATATCAATCACCTTGACTTGGTAATTCCAAGACCGCGCCCCAGCCAACCTGTGGGTCCGCCCAAGCGACTCTCAGTGACTTTTCCATACAAACAGCCTATCTTGCCTCACGCTGCAGAATTTCCTAAAGTCTCTCAAAGGTTTGCAAATGCCAAACAAGCAGCATCTGTCCACAGCGTGTCCCATACCACTTGCAAAGCAGCCCCAAGCCCGGAAGTACTGGCAGCTGGCATCAGTTCACAGCTTAGCTTCTCCCAGACACCTCCAAGGCCAGCACAAGTGGCAACCATCTGCAGACCACTTTGTAGCTTATGCCAAGTGTCTCTGGGCAGGACATAGGCAGTGACTGATCTTGGTCTGCATCAGAGCCCCTCCTAAGAGGCCCCAGAACGAACACACCCGGTGGCCAGCTTCAGACCACAGCACTACCCAATCACTTCCACAAATGAAACATCCAAAGGGCAGACTGGGTAGGCAGCAGAGCCCTGATAAAGCAAATCCTGCTCCATAGAGTCAGCCCCTGCACAACAGCTCCTCCACAGTAGTCATGGCCAGTCCTCACAGTCAATCAGCCTGAAGGTCAATCCCTCACACTGCAAAAAGCAATCAAGACTCAAGTACAACAGGAGGTCACACACAACCCACAAAAGGGGCACACTTGGAGTACCCAATTCAGGTGACCAGGGAGACTGAGCCTCAGGATTCCACAGCTGATTACTCAACAGAAACTTTGCAGGCCAGAAGAGATTGGCAGGAAATATTCAAAGTGATGAAAAGCAAGGACCTACAACCAAGATTACTCTACCCAGCAAAGCTGTCATTTAGAATCAAAGGACAGATAAAGAGCCTCCTAAGACAAGAAAAAGCTAAAGAAGTTCATCACCACCAAGCCAGTATTATAGGAAATGTTGGAGGGTCTTCTTTAAGAAGAAGAAAAACATTAGAATATGAATAATAAACTGGCAATAACTATATATCTATCAACAATTGCTTTAAATGTAAAAGGATTAAATGTTCCAATCAAAAGACATTGTGGCTGAATGGATAAGAAAACAAGACCCTTACATATGCTGCCTATGAGAAACTCACCTCGGATCTAAAGACACACACAGACTAAAAGTAAATGGATAGAAAAAATATTTCATAAAAATGAAAACAAACAAACAAAAAAGCTGGGGTAGCAAGACTTATACCAGAAAAAATGGACTTTAAAACAAAGGTTATAACAAAAGACACAGAAGGACCCAGTCATCCCACTTCTGGGTATTTTTTCCAAAGAAACCCAAAACACTAACTTGAAAACACATATGCATCCATATGTTAACTGCAGCATTACTTACAATAGCCAAGATGTGAGGGCAACCTGAGTGTCCATCAATGGATGAATGGGTAAAGAAGAGGTGGTACACATATACAGTGGAATATTACTCAGCCGTGAAAAAAAAATGAAATCTTGCCATGTGCAACAACATGGATGGACCTACAGGGTGTTATGCTAAGTGAAATAAGTGAGAAAGAGAAGCATAAATACCATATGATTTCACTTATATGTAGACTCTAAAAAACAAAATAAACAAAGAAAACAGGAACAAACTCATAGATACAGAGAACATTTTGAAGGAGGAGTTTTGGGGGAGAGAGTGGAAAAGAAGGGATTAAGAAGTACAAATTGCCTGTTAGAAAATAGTTATGGGGATGTGAAGTACAGCATAGGGAATATAATCAATAATATTGTAATAACTATGTATAGTGTTAGATGGGTACTAGATTTATCAGGAATCACTTTGTAAGGTATAGTAATATCTAATCGCTATGTTGCACACATGCAACTAATATAATACTGCATGTCAACTGTAATTGAAAAAATAAAAAATTACTTTAAAAAAAAGAAGACCCTGAATGTTGGGGAGAAAAAGGTAGACCAGATAGGAAACTTATGATCTGAGGAACACCCTGGGTTTTCTTTTGCCTCATAGAACGCAGATGTGGATCTGAAGAAGCCTGCAACCCAAAATGCCAATGGGCACAAAAGGGCCCCAACAAAAGCCCGATCTCTTTAGACCAAGGACCAGGGAAAAGATGGCCTACCAAGACAGATAACTTTTATGCAAAAACTATTGTAATTCAGCTAAACACCACAGGAAAAAAAAGTGTGATTCCACCCAGTCCCATCAGCAAAGGCCAAGTGAGGGGCCTTGATCCTACCCGACCTGGCAGTAATGATTTGTCTCTCCCTGTCCCCACTAAGGTAGTGTCAGAGTAAGCCTAGTAGAGACTCAGAGAATGAGTCCACATCCCATCTCTACCAATGTCAGTGTAGATTACATGGGAAAATGAGGCCCTCCTACCCATCCTAGCCAGGGAGGCATCAATAGAAGCCTAGTGGGGAGCTGGAACTATCACCACTGCTCAGCAGTAATGAGGAGCCCAAATCCCCCTGGTGTCAATGAAGGCTAAGTGAAGAACATGGACTGCTATACCAACATGGCAGAAATTAGATGGTGCCCCCCTTCTCTGCTGGAGCATTGTCAGAAGAAGTCAGCTAAAACAGAAGACCTAAATCAGTGCTGAAATACCAGAACTGTCAAACCAGAATCCTATATGCAGTGAAAATAGGCTTCAGGTATGGAAGGGGATTCAAGAAATTCTCAGATGATGGAAAACTAAGAGGATTTGTTAACAACAGACCTCATCTAAGAGAATGACGAAAGGAAGTTCTCTAAACAAAAAGCAAATGATGAAAGAAAGAATTTTGGACATTATAAAAGAGGAAAGAACAATGGAAAGAAAAAGTATGAGTAAATATAATAGATTTTCCTTCTTTCAAGATTTGTAAATTATCTTTGATACTTGAAGCACCAACATGTGATTCTAAATGTATATAAATAAATATGTAACACAATTACATTATAAACAGAGTAGGGTGAAGGATTAGAAAGATAGGAAAGGTGTCTGTACTTCACTGGAAATGGTTAACATGTTAAAACCGGTAGACTGTTATAAATTACATATACATGATATAATACCTAGAGCAACCACTAAAAATGCTACACTAAAAGGTACATGCAAAAATACTATACCTGAATCATCAAATGGAATTCTAAGAAATGTTCATGTAACCCACAGGAAGTCAGGAAAAAGAAAACAGAGAAAAACAGAGAACAAAACAAAATAAAAATAAGTTGGCAGAACCAAGCACTAACATATCGAGAAGTACATTAACTGAAAATCATCTACTATACCAATTAAAACACAGAGATTGGCCAAGTGCATAATAAAACATGACTCAACTATATGCTATCTGCAAGATGCTCAACTCACATATGATAAGGACAGGTTGAAAGTAAAAGTATGGAAACATATATATCATACAAATGTTAATAAAAAAAGTGTAGCAGCAGTAGCTCTAGTAATATCAGATAAAATAAACTTCAGAACAAAGAAAATTACAGAGAGAGATATTACATAATGGTAAAAGGGCCAATATATCAAGAAGACATACTAATCCTAAATGTGCATGCACCAAACAACAGAGCTACATGATATATGAAGCAAAAAATAAAAGTACTGAAAGGAGAAATAGAAAAATTCCATTCCTTTTTTTGGTGGAGACTTCAACATCCTCTCTCAACAATCGAAAGACAGAAAATTAACAAGATATAGAGGAACTCAACACCATCATCTAACAGGATCTGATCGACATTTATTGAACAATCACCAAAAAAATAAACCGGTAAAAATTACATTATTTTCAAGCACCCAAGGAATATATACCAAGATAGACATGGTCTAGACTATAAAACAATTGACATTTTTTTTTAAAATTGAAATGATACATGGTGTTTTCTCTGACCGTAATGGAATCAAATTAGAAAACAATAACAAAAAGGCAAGAAGAAAATCTCCAAACACTTGAAAACTAAACATCACATTTTAAAAAAATTCATGAGTCAAAGAAGTCTCAAGAGAAATTTTAAAAAATACAATGAACTAGACTTATTGTGCTGATCACTTTATAAAGCATGTAACTGTCCAGTCACTGTGTTTACACCTGAAACTAATATAATGTATGTCAACTGTAATTGAAAAATAAATTTAAAAAAAAACAACACTGAACTGAATGAAAATGCAATATATCAAAACTTGTAGAACACATGTAAAGCTGTGCTGAGAGGGAAATTTATAGTACTAAATGCTTACAATAGACATAAGTAAAAATCTAAAATCAATAATATAAGTTTCCACCTGAGAATCCAAGAAAAAGAGCAAAATAAATCCAAAGCAAACAGAAGGGAATATAAAAAAATAGATATTGTTATTAAAGTAATATTGAAAACCAAAAAAAAAAAAAGAAAGCCAATTGGAAGAAGTCAGTCTCTGACAAAATAATAAAATCAACAAGCCAAGCCTCTAGCAAGAACTCACAAAGGGAAAAAAGGGGAAAATACACAAATTACCAATATTGGAATGAAAAGGGGGATATTACCACTGACCTTGTAGACATATAAAGGATAAAAAGAGAATACTACAAATAACTCTACACACATAAATTTGTAAATTAGATTAAATGGATCAATTACTCTAAAATCTTGAACTACCAAAACTCAGCCAATGAAATAATCTAATTAGCCTTGTAATTATTTAAAAAATTAAATTCTTAATTTAAAAAAATCCAGACAATGAAAACTCCAAGGTCAGATGATCTCATTAGAGAATTATACAGATTGTTTAAAGCAGAATTAGCACCAATACTACATAATCTATTTAGAAAACAGAAGAGGAAGGGACACTTCCCAACTCACTGTTACTCTGGCAGCAAAGACAAAGACTAGAAAATAAGAAAACTATAGACTAACATTTCTCACGGATAAGAACACAAAAATCCTTAACAAAGAATTAGCAATTTATGAGAAGAATTATACACTATGATCAAGTTAGGTTTATTCTAAGGATGTAAGGCTGGTTCAATATTCAAAAGCAAACCCACATTATCTATCATAGTAACAGGTAGAAGAATAAAAATCATATGATCACTTTTAAACAATATAGAAAAAAAGAAGAACAAAGTTGGAAGATTCACACTTTCCCATTTAAAAACTTGGTACAAAGCTATAGTAATCAAAATAATGTTGTGCTGCCATAAGGACAGACATTTAAGCCAATGGAATAGACTTGAGAATCCAAAAATAAACTCAGATGCCTATGGCCAATTGTTTTTCAAAAAGGGTGTCGAGACCATTCAATGGAAGAAAGAATAATTTATTTCACAAGTAATGCTGGGACAAATGGATAGCCACATGCAAAAGAATAAAGTTGGTCTCCTACTGCATACCATGTACAAAAATCAACTCAAAATGGATCAAAGACCTGAACATAGGAGCTAAAACTATAAAATCTGTAGAAGAACATAAGGTAAAATTCTTAAGGCAATGGATTTGGCAATGGATTATTAGATATGACACCAAAAGCATAAGCAACAACAACAAAAATAGATGAATTGGAATTCATCAAAATGAAAAACTTGTGCATCAAAGAACATTATGAAGAAAGTTATAAGATGACCTACAGAATGGTAGAAAACATTTGCAAATTATATATATGATAAGGATCTAGTATCCAGAATATACTAAAATCTCTTAATACTCAACAAGGAAAGACAAAAGAATTTTAGAAACTGTCAAAGGACTTAAATAGATATTTCTCCAAAGAAGATATACTTACGGCCGACAAGCACATGTAAAGATACTCAATATCTAGGAGTTAGGGAAAGGCGAATCAAAACCATGACATACCACTTTCCCACCCACTAGGATGGCATAATTTAAAAAGAGGGAAATAACAAGTGCTGACAAGAATGTGGAGAAATTGGAACTCCTGTACATTGCCAGTGGGAATGTAAAATGTTACAGCTGCTGTGGGAAACAATTTGGTGGTTCTTCAAAAAGTTAAGCGTAGAGTTACCATCTTACCCCGCAATTCCACTCCTAGGTATATACCTGAAAGAACTAAAAATAGGTACTCAAATACTTGTACACAAATGTTCATAGCAGCATTATTTATGATAACCAAAAACTGGAAAGAACCCAAATGTTCATCAATGTATAAGTGGATAAACAAACTTTGGTATATTCATAGCATGGGCTGTTATTCAGCCATACAAAGAGGTGACATACTGACACATGACACAATATGATGAACCTTGACATTGAGTTTTATTTTGGAATGATGTAAACGTTTAGGAACCAGATAGAGGTGAAGGTTTAATACATTGTAAATGTAATAAAAGCCACTGGATTGTTATGCAGATTTCACCTTTATAAAAAATAGTGACATCTTTTACAGATATTTTCACTGCATGTAGAATTCTAGGATGATAGATTTTCTTTTCATTCAGTAATTTCAAGATGTTACTACAGTCATCATTTAGTTTGTTTCCAAGGAAAAATCTCCTCTCTGTAATTAACATGTCTTGTTTCAAACATGTAGATACAGAGGCCAAACTGATGGTTGCCAGGGGGCGGGGTGGGGGTGTTGTACAGAAAAGGGGAAGGGGATTAAGAAGTATAGACTTCCAGGTAAAAAAATAAGTCATGGGGATATAATGTGCAGCACAGGCAATATAGTCAATAATATCATGATAACTATGTATGGTGACAGATGGTCTAGTGATCACTTTGCAAGGTATATAAATGTTGAATCACTACGTTGTACATCTGAAACTAATATAATACTGTATGTAAAGTATAATTAAAAATAAATTTAAAAGAAAAAAATAGTGACAACTCTAAATATTGGCTGTGATGGGAGAAACAGGATCGTTCATACGTTACTGGTAGAATAAAAAAATGATATAGCCCCTCTGAAAAACTATTTGGCAGTTTCACAAAAAGACTGAACATGCAACTACTATATGACCTAGCAATTGCACTCTTGGGTATTTATCCCAGAGGAATGAAGACTTGTGTTCATACAAAAATTTGCAAATGAGTGTTTATAGTAGCTTTATTCATAATAGCCCCAAAGTGGAAACAACCCAGAAATCCTCCAATGAATAAATGGTTAAACAAACTGGTACATGTATATCATGGAATGCTATTTAGCAATAAAAAAAGATATCGCCGTTGATATATATATACAATGATCTGGATGAATCTGTAGAGAATTATACTGAGTGAGAAAAGCCAACCCCTAAAGAGATAACCATCCAAATGGGAAAATATTTTGCAAGCGATGCCTCCAATAAGGGCCTAATATCCAAAATATAAAAAAAGAACTCATACAACTCAATAACAACAAAAAAAATAAATATCCAATTCAAAAATGGGCAGAAGACCTGAACAGACACTTCTCCCTAGAAGACATACAAATGGCCAACAAATATATGAAAAGATGCTCCATAATGCTAGCTATTAGGGAAATGCCAATCAAAACCACAATGAGATACCATCTCACACCTGTTAGAAGAGCTATCATCAACAGGACAAGTAATAACAAATGCTGGAGAGGATGCAGAGAAATAGAAACCCTCATCCACTGCTGGTGGGACTGCTAATTCATACAGCCACTATGGAAAACAGTATAGAGTTTCTTCAAAAAACTAAGAATTGATCTACCCTATGATCCAGCAATCCCTCTACTGGGTATTTACCCCAAAGACTGAAAACCCATATCTGAAATGATATTTGTACACCAATGTTCATAGCAGCATTATTCACAGTGGTCAGGACATGGAAGCAACTGAAGTGTCCTACAATAGATGACTGGCTACATATATGTGATACATATATTCAATGGAATATTACTCAGCCATAAGAGATGAAAAACTGCCATTTGCGACAACATGGATGGACCTCAAGATAATCACACTAAGCAAAATAAGCCAGACAGAAAAAGTTGAAAATCACATGATATCACTTATATGTGGGATATAAACCTAAAATCAACAAATGATCAGGACAAACAAACTGAGACTCATGGTCATGGACAATAGACTAGTGGTTACCGGAGGGTAGCGGGGTGGCAAAGAGGGAGGAGGTAGATGGGGTAAGGGGGGTCGAATATGTGGTGACAGAAAGAAATCTAACTATGGGAGGTGAACACAATGTAAATATATATATGCCTTACTGTTAAAGTGTACAGCTGAAACTTAATGGATTTCGTTAACCAATGTCACCGTAAAAAAAAAATGAAACTCCTAGAAAAATAAATAAATACATTATTTGGGGAGGGGAGAGTCAATCCCCAAAACTTACATACTGTGCAGTTCCATTTATATAACATTCTCAAAGTGACAAAACTATAGAAATAAACTCATTAGTGATTGCCAAGGATTAAGGAGGGGGTGCTGGGCCACTTAACAAGAGGTAGAGGACACACCGAGGCTAGCCACCGCTTGTTTGGGGTTTGAGGACATTTGAGAGATTTTAGAAAAGTCCACAGTGCAGGCAGAGGTTGGAATGTGCCCTACTGATTTTTGACAAAAGTGCAAAAGCAATTCAATGCAAGAATGACAGCATTTTTAACACATGGTTCTGGAGCAACTGAACATTTATAGGTAAAAAAAAACCTAATTCTCGGCCTCATGCCTTACACAAAAATTAACACAAAATGGACCATAGAGTTAAATGTAAGGCATAAAAGTATACAAATTTTAGAAAAAGGTAGGAGAAAATCTTTGGGATGTAGAGTTAGGCAAAAATCTCGTTTTTATACTTGACACCAAAAGCATAACCCATAAAAGGAAATAGTGATAAACTAGATCTTATCAAAAGTAAAATCTGCTCTTTGAAAGACCCTGTGAATAGAATGAAAAACACATGACAGACTGGAGAAAATATCTGCAAACCTCATATCTGATAAGGGACTAGTATCTAGAATATATAAAGACTTTCAAAACTCAATGGTAGTAAAACAAACTATCCAATTAGAAAATGGGCAAAAGACATGAAATAACATCCCACTGAAAAGTTTCTACCAATGGCAAAACACACACACACACGCAAAGATGTTCAATATCATTAAGCACTAGAGAACAGCAAATTAAAACCACAATGAAATACCACTACATACCTAAGAGAATGGGAAAAAAAAAAAAAGTGACAACACCGAAAGCTGTTGAGAATGTGGAGGAAACACACCACTTATTCATTGCTGGTGGGAATGCAAAAGGGTGCAGCCACTCTGCAAAACTCTGGCAGTTTCCTCTAAAACTAAACATGCAATGTTTAGTTTCATATGACCCAGCAATTGCACTCTAGGGCATTTATCCCAGAGAAATGAAAATTTATGTTCAGACGAAAACTTGTAGCAATATCAATTTCCTGGTTTAGATATTGCACAACTGTTATATAAGATGTAACCATCAGGGGCCTCTCTGTACCATGTTTGCAACTTCCTGTGAATCTATAATTATATCAAAATAAGCTAACTGCTGTTCAAAAAAGATTTTAGTGTCCCGATCCAAGGGAACTCTGATTCTTTTTGTTGCTTCTGGGACATGTCCTAAGTAGCATTTTTTTTTCTTTTTGAGCAATTTACAGAAGTTTATACAGATCTTTTTAAAAAACAATTCTCACCCAGATCTTTCTGGAGCATTTCAGGGGCCAAGCCCAAGGCCTCAGCTGTAACCTCACTCAAATACTAGGGACTAGAGGCACCCCAATGATGACAAAATATAATATAATATACAATGCACCCAAATAAAAGTAGAGAAAAAAAAGAGACTTCATTCACTGCTGAGGTCATCGCTAACTCCCTGCCCCATCATCTCTAGCTTGTATGGAGGATGAAGACCCAGATCCCCTTTTGGGGCTGGCAACACAAAACCTATCAACATCAAACAAGCTACCTATTCAGCCTTCAAGAAAAAAGGCCAAAAAAAATGTCATTTTGGCTTTTAAAGACTCCACTCCACTGATTGCATGCCTTGCCCCTTTGTGGCTCCTAGCAGCCAACATAAAGCGGACAGGAGGGGATTGTGGCCAGAGCTTCCTGAACGAAGGCTTGATTCTGTAGTCCGCCTACTGGCCCACCACCACATCACCACGCTCATGTACCAGTTGGGCCCAGGGCAGGGGAGTATGGTCAATGGAGGAAGCACCCGCCTGGAAACAAACTTAAAATTTGGCCCAAGTTAGAAGGGTCTCCCATCCTCAGCACACCAACCTCTGCCCATGAATCTTGGGCTGGGAAACAACCCTTGGGCAGATCTTTCTGTCCACAGCAGGGCTACATCACCTTTCTACCCAGAAGGCCTACTTAGGCTCCTCCTCCCCTGGCAATGTCCATGAGCACCTGTCCAGGAAGCCTATGTCCACAATTTTGAAAAAAATCAACCCCAGGCAAGTATTTCTCATCCAAGCATAATGCAGGCCTGTAGATGAATCCCAAAGCCAACCACCACACACACTTGGATTTCAGCTTCTTAAAGCCATGTGAATTCAATCTTCGATTTCCTTCTATATAACACGTTGGCTTTGGTACAGAGAGAAAACACCCCCATCCTCAAGAAAGCTGATGCTCCAGGGCGATGTGTTGTTATGTGGCTGTGTAGCCTGCGCACATGGTGGGGGATGGGCGGGAACATACTTGTACCTCAAGTTCAGAGCAAAGGCCTGTGGGCAGGCTCTCTTTCTCCCTCAGGCTCTAAGCACACACCTGGGAGCCTCTGTCACTCACACCCACAAGAAAACATCTGGATGACACCTTCTGGGTGCTATCGGCCTGAGTTTTGAAGGCACCCTTGTAACTCTGGGTCATTATGGCCTCATATCTCCCATGTTAGTCAAAGCCTCTAGTACCTGACCTCTTGCTTCCTAGATTCGTGGACTCTGCCAGATCCCTGATGTCCAGCTCAAAGTGCTAGCTGGGGCCAGCTGCACCGTGTTGCCACCTGACTCCAGACATAACAGAGGAAGGAAACGAGGAGCCAGATCAAAGGCATTTGGCAAGGAAGGAAGAGGGGCATGAAGATATCTGTGGAGCCATTCCGAAGGAACGAAACCTTATTTAAAAGTGCAGAGGAATCCTAGCCCTTACCAAACTAGTCAGAGAACAAATGAAGTAAGGGACAGAGACTGCCTGGGCTTTGGACTGCAAGGTCAAAAGGTGAGCTGCATGAAGCCAAGTTGGGTGCCTACTTCTGAGCTGCACCTGACATAGCTGAGTGTGTCCCTCATCCTTGCTGCTTCTTCTTCTTGCTCCCTGGATGGGGTGAGAGTACAGAGATAGGTGCCATAATGTCCCAACCCGACTCTCGGGATTGTTGGGCAGATTTTCAGTCAGGATAGAAGACGTTCAATGTTACAGCCCTCATTTTCAAGGGTGAAATTTAGCCCCTCAAATGAAGAAAAAGCCAAAACACCTCCAGGTTTCAAATGGGCTTGCAGAGGAATGGAACCCACCTAGTTGGGTGGGTGTCCTGTTGACAGCAAAATCATTTCAATCTGTCTTCAAACCTGTACATTGGTGTTATGGGTTGAATTGCATCCTCCTTCCCGTAATTCATATGTTGAAATCCTAACCTCCAAATACAGAATGTGACTGTATTTGGAACTGGGGTCACTGCAGATGTAATTAGTTAAGATGAGGTCATACTGGAGTAGAGTGGGCCCCTAACTTGGTATTATTGTTGTCCCTATAAAAATGGGAAACTTGGACACAGAGGCAAGCACACAGGGAGAATGACATGTAAAAAGACTGTAATTATGCTGCCACAAGCCAAGGAACTTCCAAGCATTAGAAGAAAGACCTGGAACAGATCCTTCCATGGCACCTTCAGAGGGAGTCTGGGCCTAGTGACACCTTGATCTCAAACTTCTAGCTTCCAGGACTGTGAGAAAATAAGTGTCTGTTGTTTAAACCACCCAGTCTGTGGAACTTTGTTATGTTAGCCCTAGCAGAGTAATACACTGGGGAGAAAAATATTTCTATGGGGAAGGCGCAGATGCCAGTGAGGACTGCCTATATTCACAGCAGAGTGTGCTCGCTGGTCACGCTGAGCTTCTGAGCTTACTTACTCTTCTGTGATGAAGGTTCGTCTCTCATTAGGATGACTAAGAATCGGAGTGTCCAGAGCCGAGGGCAGTCTTTAGAGAACACCCAGGTCTGAACTCATTGCTTTACCTGCCCCACTAGCCTGAAGCCAGGGATTGTCCTATCCCAGGCAGCTCTGAACCAGAGCACCTGACACAGTGCTTTTCTCATGGCAAATGCTTTACAAACCTTTGTAGACAAAACTGTGGTGTGGGGGTCATGTGAGGATGGAGAGGAAGCAATAGGAAGGAGGCAGCTTTGATGAAGATTCATATGGCTGGCTGCACATAGACCAGGAGGCTAAGGCCACTCCTATCCCCAGACTTCCAGCCTGGACAGTGGGAAGAAGTGTGGGGCTGCTGAGAACACTGCATGAGGAATCGACCCATCAACTCATTACCATCAATCATGGCCACTTTGGGTTCTAATCACAGCAGATCACCCTGCTCTAATAGGGACTGGCTAACTGTTACTAATTAGTATCTGCCACTAACACTCTTGGTATTTAAGCTGGGCATGAGTCAAGAAGGACACCCTGGTGCAGGAGGAACCAGACCTGGGAGAGACAGATAAGAGCCCAGGTTGGAGACAGACAGGTCAAGGATTATAAAGGCTGAAGGTTGGGCTTCTACATGTCAGCAGAGTCAGGGCTTTGGAGCCCAATGACCGGCCCTGAAGCAAAGGCCAGCTTCTTGGTCATGAGTTATGATGCTCTGGGAAAGCTGCTTAACCTTAAAGACTCAGTTTCCTAATGTGTGAAATGTAAAGTTCTATACAGAAATATAACAGCTACCACTGGACACCTGCCCACTATAAGCCAGGCATCTGCTCTGGTGATTTACGTAGAGCATTTCACTAGCTCTCTCCAATAGTCCTACAAAGTACATATGATGGAGTCCCTTTGCGTTCCCTTCACCCTTGGCAGGAAGTACTCGTCTAGCATGTGGCTCCACTTTAGACTATGAACTCTGTGAGGGAAGGAAGCATACCTTGTGTGTGCAGCTCCACAGTATGCAGGGCATGCAGCAAGGGGTCTGCTGAGTGGATCTGCAAACTGGAGTTGAGCTTAGGGGGAGGGCTGGACTAGAAGGCTCTGAAGGAGTCCCTCAGCCTAGAGTTTTGATGACTTGGTGCGTTGAACACCATGTGTCTTTAGGAATGCATAATACAATGTTTAATTTTTTCTGTGCATTTGAAAGAACTGTTTTGGCAGTATGCAAAGAGCTGCAAGGCATATAATTATAGCCTTGTGCTAATAAATATAGTAATATCCTAAAACACAACTTTTATTTTTTATTTATTTTTGGCATCCTTCGTTTTACTGCGCTTTGCTTTATTGCACTTGGCAGATGCCATGGTATTTTTTTTTTAAATTTGTTTCAGGAATACAGTACAATGGTTAGACATTTATATAGCTCATGAAGTGATCTCCCCCACCCCAATTACTCTAGCACCCTCTTGGCACTACACACAGCCATTAAACTACTATTGACTATATTCCCTATGCTGTGCTCTACGTCTCCGTGACTATTTTTTAACTACTAATTTGTACTTTATAAAGCTCAAAGCGATCAGGAGAAATTGGAACCCTCATATATTGCTGGTGGGAATGGAAAATGGTGCTGCCATTCTGGAAAACAGTTCGGCGGTTCTTGAACAAGTTAAAAAGAGAGTAGCTATAATATATGATCCAGCAATTCCGCTCCTACATATATGTCCAAAAGAAATGAAAACATGTCTACGCAAAAACTTGTACATGAATGTTCACAGCAATACTATTCACAATAACCAAGAGGTGGAATGAACCTAAATGTCCATTAACTGGTGAATGAATGAGCAAAATGTGGTCTATCCACACAATGGAATATTACTCAGCCATAAAAAGGACCGAAGTGCTGATCCATGCTACAACATGGATAAACCTTGAAATCATTATGCTAAGTGAAAGAAGCCAGGCAAAAAAGGCCGCATATTGCATAATTCTATTTATAAGCAATGTCCAGAATAGGCAAGTCCATAGAGACAGAAAGTAGATTTGTGGTTATCTAGGGCTGAGGGGAGAGGAGAGAATGTGGAGTGACTACCAATGGATACAGGGTTACTTTTGAAGGTGATGAAAATGTTATAATTGTATGTGCAGATTACAAAGCAATTGAAGTCAATGACACCCTCTACATAGTCCCAGCTACTTCAGCCTTCTACGTGCCTTAGTTTCCTCATTCATAATACCTCATGCTTTTGTCATTACACTGTTTTGAGGATAAAACAAGTCAATATATGGAAAGTTTAGGGCTTGGCACATACTAAATACTTAATAAATGATGTGTATTATTCAAAAAAAAAAGAAGAAAGAAAATGGTCTGGAATTAATCGTGGTGATGGTTCCAGATCTCTGTGAATACACTAAAACACACTGAATTGTACAGTTTCAAAGAATGAATTGCATGGTATGTGAATGATAACTAATTAAGTCTTTGTTATAAAGCCCAAATTGTTATCACTTCTTAATCTAAATTGGAGTTTTAGAAATATGTTCCTTTTAGAGAACAGATAAAGCAAAATCTTTTAAGATTTCCGAGGAAAATAAAGTTTACATCCTCCTTTCCAGCCCCTGCCTACCACTCGGCTACGGGTCTGAAATCACACACACAAGCAAGGTTCTTTTCTCCTTGAAATGATTTTAAAAATAATGTTGTCCCTAAGACTTATCCTACACTAATAACTGGAAATGCTGGGCTAGGCAGGATGGAAACATTGGAAATGGTTTTGTTTTGTAGTAATTTCAGCAGTTAATAGCTTCAGAGTGTAGAAATAGCTTATAAACATGTACCACTTGGGCCCAGATGCCAGCCATAACAGCAGACCAAAGCAGGCAAGTAAAGGTTTGCACAGCGCTTTCAGCCTGTGGTCTAGGTGAACAGTGGGCAGAACATGGGAGCCAGGAGACCTGGGTTCCACTTCCATCTAAAACAAATCACTTGTCCTCTTTGAGTGTCAGGTTCCTCACCTAACAAAATGGGACTGACCCCTTTGCTCTCTTCCCCTCACGTGTATTGTGTGAGGGTCACATGAGAATTTGAATCTGGAAGCCCATGGGACAGAGGCGCAGGGGGGCGGGCTGCCCGTAGCCGCAGAACAGGAAACGGAGCCAGCGGCTGAGTGGAATGGAAGGGGACCCTTTTTGTCCTCTCCCCCGTCCTTTATAATAAAGCCTGCTTAGAATCCTGCAATGTTAATGTTGGGAGGGAAAATTAGAAATTACAAGATAACCCCTTCTTGTCTAGATAGGGAAATCGAGGCAGAGACTTGTCTAGGATCAGAAGGAATGACGGACAGGGAAAGCTGACATTAGAAGTCAGGTTCATTGAATCTCAAGTCAGGGCATGACTGCAGTGACCTGGACTGAAGACAGTCAGTCAGGTCCACATTCTGAAGAGGAATGGACAGAAGCCGCCTAATAAATCCCTGAGGTGGCCTCCCAGGCTGTCCAGTGACCCTGCCTCTCTTCAAAGAAGTGCCGGCAACATTGAGGTTGCAGCCTCTCCCTGCCAAGGCTGACGAGCCAGTCGCTTCACCTCTCTGGGTTTCACTTTCTTTCAATATACTAAAGAGTTTGGCTTGGAGAACCCCATGTGGCTTGCCAGCTGGCGCCACCTCTATGTCAACTTTCTTCTATGGTTATCCACCTATTATGACTCCCCACACAGAGTGGACAAACAGACTTCCTTTCAGTGGCTGCTGGAGAGAACTTAGACTGACTCCAGATTCCTAGTGGGGCTGGATGGAGTTTGGGGCCCCCTCTTTCCACATTAAGCCAAAGACTCGTGACCTTGAGATTCTAAACAAGACAATCTGGGGTACCAGAGCCCTGGATCATTAATTAAGACAATTTTCAAAATTCTTCATTAGCCTCAGAGCCCAAAAGTACCTTAAAAAGAAACTGGGAAGAAACAAGGCCACAGCTAGGAGAGAAAAGTGGGCAGTTGTCACCAGGCATCGCAAGGAGGTGTCCCCGTAGGTCTATACTCACTGTCTAGCCTCGTGTCTCCAACTATACTGTGGTAGGTACATCTGAGAAAACTACCTAAGAAGGTGGGTAGGGGGAGAAAAGGACACTTAACAAGCAGCCAAGAGGTGCAGCAAGTTAACAGAAGAAACAGAACAGCTAGTGTTTAAAAAAATACAGACTATTATTAGCCAAGAAAAGACGTATGAAGAGTGCACGTTCCGGTTCCCTTCCTTAATGCATTCCGCTCTTTAGATGAGTTTTGAATAATAGGAAAAAAAAAAAACCCTAGTGTTGCACTTAAGAGACTTCACGTGGAATTTCATTTGATGAGAGGAAAATGTGCTTTCAGTACTTATTATGACAAATGAAATTCTCTCCATTCTTGGAAATGCTTTGCAAATACTTTAGATATTATTTCACAAACGAAAGAAAACAGTCAAGGCTACTACCATCAGCTTTGGAGGAAACAATCTAATTTTCAAGATACGTATTGTGAGTTGGCGACAATGGCTCTGGTTTCCAAAAACAGTGGGAAAATTGCTGTGCATTTCGGAAATGGTTCCCAGACACTTCCCTTCGAGAACACAGTCAACAAAACGCATACAAGCGGGCATTAAAGACGAATGCAATGTAATAGGCAGCCATTCAGCTGCATGGCATGATAAGCAGGCAAGGCCAATGTTGTGCAGACAGCCAGCTTTTGGCTTCGAAAAGAGCTGGAGAGGAAAGTGACATGAATACTTTTTTGGTAGGCTACTCTCGTTGAAAGCAAGAGCCGATTTCCACAGTTCAAACTATACAAGTCAATTTCTATTGCTGGCCCTATGCTGAGTTCGCCTGTTTATCAAGGACAAAGCTCCATTTTTGTGATCCACCGCCAGCAGAGGAAAATCTGTTGAATCTCAAGCAGATCTTAGATGCAAGTCATTTGACCCATAGCTACTACTACTCCCTCCCATAGGCCCAAATGTTAATACTGGAGCGAAGATATTATTTCTTGATCAAATCTGTCTTCCCTGAGTCAGGAAAAAAAAAGACATGTCATTGGCTGGAGCTTAAAACTGTGGAGGCCATGGGTGCAGTGTGCTAGATTACCAGGAGAAGGAAGTTTCAGGAAAACAACCAGAGTTCTGCTTCAGGCTTATTCCATCATGCTTGGAGGCCTTAGCCAGCTCCGTTCACCTGAGCTTGACTGTTTCCACTGTACTTATTTCTTCTAAACTAATTTCTTCAAAACCCAAATCAGTACCACCTCCGCAACTTCAATAGTCTTTCTAGCTCTAATTCCTTCAAGGATAAATATTTAACTCCATTTTGGGATCAAATACAGATGTATATTTCTGGAGTTTAAAAGAATGCAAACAGCTAGAGTTTGACAGGCATATTACTACAACACATCACAGATCCCCAGAGCTCCAGGCTCTTCAGTTGAGTGTCATCCATTACCACTCCTCGACTATGCGCAGAGTTGATTAAAAACTCAGAAACACTCCAAATAAACACTTCTGTGCCAAGATTTTGTCGTTCATTCATCTAATCAGTCATCCATTTATTCATCCAATCAAACTGCCTATGTCATACTGAGTCATCCTTCCTCTTTTTGCTTATACAAAGCAAGTATGAGAGTTGTAGAGAAAGTATTAGAAAAGAGACATTTCACTCTGTATTGCAGTGAAGTTCAGGTACAGTAAAGTCCTATAAGTTATATAACTTTGTGCATCCAAAGGCATTGTTTTAATAATGCTTAGCATTCAAAATAGTTAAGAAGTCTCTGGCGGTTTGTGAATTCATCTTGTATTCATTCAAGAAATTGCTTTTCATGAGAAATTATCTCTGCTAAGTTTCTCTTGGACATTGGAAGTTAGAGGGGATTGCCCACACCATCTGTAATGGCCAAAAGGGTCTCTGCTTTCTTTCCATGAGAACGTCTTCCAACTCTCGAATATACTCAGAATAAACAGAATGAAACAAATCCAAGTCTTGGTATTCAGTACGCTGCTTACAGGGTTTTGCACAGGCCTTCACTAAAAAGCTCAGAAGTTAGAATCAGGAGCCCGGGGTTTAAGTTCCAGCATGGGGAGGTCACTGGCATGCATATAATTTTGAGTCTCCTCATCACCCTCTCTCACCAGCCTGGGTCAACTCTGTTTGTCTGTATCGCTTGATGTCAACTGAGCAACAGGCTCCAGGAGTGGTCACAGCAGTACCTTCACCCTCACACTGATCAGGCCATTGCTGTCACTACAGCCTAATTCCATGGTAACATTCCTGGCCAGCCCAGCTCACTGCTGAATCGCACTGAGATCACGGCCAACTAGGAGTCCCCCATCCTACACTTGGGCAGATGGGGTTCAGGACCCAAATGTAGGACCTACCATTTGTCTCTATTAAATTGACTCTCAAGCTCATCAAGATCTCTTTAGATCGCAATCCCATGGTACAGAGAATTCTCACTCTCTGGCACTCTGTCAGGGGCAAATCTGGTAAGAGTGATTTCTCTATCTCATCCAGATCACTGAGAAAAAGTGAAGCAAGCCCTGGGACTTGCCTCTAGACTTCCTTCTCCAAGGGAGGACATTAATCCATTAGCCACGGCCTTTGGATACAGTCCTTTCATTGGTTACACAATCACATAACTGGGCTGTAAAAGAGGATTTCACAACAGACTCTGCCAAATGCTTTGCTGGGGTCCAAAAACACTCGTCTGCTTTTCTCTGACCTACCTGCCCAGTGAGCTCTTCCGGCAGAAAAGGAGGCTATTCTTACACCACCAGATGCTCCTGATGGACTCGGGGTGGCTCTGAGGGGTCCCTGCTCCTTCTGCTTCTGTTTTTGACCCACTTTTTACTGCCTTCCTTTTCTGAGGATTCACTCACTAGTTCTCTCACAGCATGTTCTACAATATTTCCAAGGAACCACATCAAAAACTATAGCTACATAAGATATCTAGTTTAAAGAATTTTTTTTTCTGGGAACTTGGATGTACGTACCCATCCAGGAGTTTATGATTCTTTTCTTGCAGATCTGCGTGATTCCTTAACGCTCCGTGATAAAAGTTCACAAGTCGTGTAAGCAAGTGTTCTCTCTCTCTCAGTGCCCTGGCCTGTCGTTGACCCTAGTCGTCAAGCAGGCAGCCATCTCACAATCCCTTCATCCACCACAGTCTTCTAGTCTAGCAGAGCAGCATCACCAGCCGATCTACTATCCACAGGTTAAAGACCATTCTCTTTTTCAAAGAAGCCTGAAGCTTTTCTCCAAAGAGCCTCCTTCTGTGGGGTGAGTCTCTTCCCTCACTAGCCAGGGGATCCAGGAATGTGATGTCCCTTGCCTTCTTCTGTATTTCGGAAACACACCCCAAGCTCCTCACCCCTGACTACGCATCTCAGCTGCTTCCTTCAGATGCTGCTGCCTCTCCAAAAGGTCTGAAGTCTTCCTCTTGCTGCGATGAGATTTAAACTGACTGATCGCTTCTCGCTAGTGGGACAGGATCTCTTCCAATCTGCCTCATGCCTCTCTTCATGTTCCTGACTGAATCTTCTAAACAGTGTTTCTGAGTAACATGGGAAGGGGGAAGCCACACCCCCATAACAAACTCATAAATGGCCAGGGTGGACTTATTATGAATTGCCTTGGGCTCACAGCCTTCCGGTGATGGCTGAGCATCAGTCATTAAATTCGCAAAACAAGAAGCATAGGATACTTACACAGAAGGGAAGGATCTGAGAAATAGTGTGCAAGAGAAGTCAAGTAAGGGCAACTGAGTGGTCCATGGGGGAAAAAAAGACATTTCTGATGATTTCTCAAGACCCTTCAACAGGTAGGATAAGTGATCTGATCACCCATAGTAACTAGAAATATAGGGACAAGCAAGCGAACATTTCAGAAACTTCAAAGGTGGGTTTGTGACACTAAATAGCTACAGGGGCATTGCAATTGGAATGAAATTAATAGTATTCACTTTAATAAAAAAAACAAACTCACAAAACTATTTCTGAGAGGAGAACAAAAGGCAGCTGTGAAATAAAATTAGTGGGAAAAGTTGTCACAACTCCACATACACTTGAGGCAAAGCTCATTAGTCCATGCGGTGTCCACTGAGTTAGGCTTCAGTGGCCAATGAGATGTATGGCTGGATCAGGGGAAGGACTGGCCGAAAGAACACAAAAGGTTGCAGACTGGCAGGGAGCTGGCCAAGAAGGGGAGTCCATTTGGAGAAATGCAAGAAAAGAAGAGCCTGAGAATGGAGCTGGAGAGGTGGATCTGCGGGAGTGCTGGGCGACCCTCTACCCGTATGGATGGCTGAAAAGTCAGGGAAAACCTGGAAGGCGAGTGCTGGGGGAAGGTACAACGCAAGGAGGATTGGGGAGAGTATCATATGTTGCTGCCTAAGTAATGATAGAACCCTGGAGAGAAGTGAAAGCTTTCCCTCTCATACTCAAAGATTGTTTTGATGTGTTCTGATGTCAGGTCCTGAGTCTCGGGGCCCCCGTGCATCATTGTCTGCAGTTAAAAGTACCAAATAGACTCCCTGTGCTGTTGATTTGCTGACACGTGGACTTAATGAGTGATTGCTTCTTGCTATGAAAATCTGTATCACCATACTAACACCATTCTAGCTTTAGAACATCGTGTGGGGCACTTTTAAATCCTTGATTTTTAACACGGTTCTAGATCATATTGTTTTAATTACTAAATTTTGATTACCTAAAATTGACTCAAAAGGATGTGATCTGTAAAGCAAACGGACCAGTTAAATAGACTGGATTCAATTCACTGACAGCCTGCTTGCTTCTCCTGTCAGTAAGTGCAGTTTCTGCTCCCGGGCCTCTGATAACTCCCAACAGCTGGCTTGCTGGGGACCCAAGAAAGAAGGAAATGGGCCAGAGAAAGATGCCTTGGCAGCAAAGGGTCCTATTGGGTAGGTTTATAGGGCAATCTTGAGATCACGGCAGTGTGGGATGTGGTGACAGCATCCCAGACACATTGGCAGACAGCCTTTAGGCAGCCTCTGGTACAACTTGTACACTTCTCCTCTGCTCATCACAGTGGCCTTGGCTAGAGCATGAAAGTCCGGCTGTGTTGAAGGCCAAATCCAACAGGCACTGTGCATGTCAAAGGCTGAAATGTCCTTGCAGCTGGCAAGACTGCTCCAAAGCACAGGCAGTGGTGGCCACCAGCTCTCCCAACAAGACAACAATCTATTATCCTCTGGAAAACCTGGCGTCCCAGCTTGACACCTCCATGGGGTACAGGGGCTGGTCAGTGCTGATAAACTTTTAACGGGGAAGAAGAAGCTGGTGTGATCAGAGCTGGCTCCTCAGAGCCTCACATTTTGTGAAACAAATAAGTGCCTGTCCCAGGGGAGGCTGTTTTGGCTAGGAAGGGGAATAGGCCACTGGCCAGGCCTGTTGGTACTGAGCTAACACATGGCTGCCTTGGAGTTCTTTCCACGGTGAAGATGGTCACATTAGTAGGGAAGACCTAGGGCTGGATCCTGGACTGGCTGTTGGGCCTTCCTTGAACTTGGTAGGGTCTATTTTCAGATCTGTGCTATCCTGAGAGGCAATGTAGTAGCCAAACAGTTAAAGCATGGACTCTAGTACACAATGGTCTGAATTTGAATCCTAGCTCTGTCACTGATTGGCTGTGTGGCCTTGGGGAAGTTACTCAACCTCTCTGTGCATCCGTTTCATGATCTTAGAAGAGAGCCTGGCACTCGGCAGGTCCATCAGTGACAACTGAATGAGCGGGTGCAAGGACTCTCCACCTCTTGCAACAGATGGCTCTGGAAAGGTCCCAACATTCAAAAATTACTAATGTGGGTGTAAACAGTTGGGTGACAAAGAGGAAAAGAGACCTAAGCAAGCTTCATCCCTTCTACTGGGACAGAGTGAAGAGCCTGCCTAGGAGCCAGGGGCCTGTGCTTTGAGAGGCTCTGCTGCTCCTCTGCTGTGGGATCTTGGGTGGTCCCTGCCCTTTTCTGGGCTTCAGTGTCCTCTCTGGATGACAAACAATGAAAGGTGGGACCCTGCTCTGCGCCTTCCAGGAAGTTCCTTTCCCATCAGGGCCCAGCACACACACGGCACTAGCAAAACAAGAGGGGAAGGGACACACCCAGTTCCGAGGCTTGTGCTCAATACTATCAAGTTCAAGGTCAGGCTCAATCCCTGACAGCAATATCCACACACCATTTCTTTGTTGATTATAGGAGGCAATTTCTCTGGTTTACTTTATAGGATGTTCATTTCTCCTTCCCGCATTCCTAACTGTGAAATTTATATTTTTAAAAAGACGTTTTAGAAAACAGGTACATTTTGATGGGAACCATTTGAAATTGCCACAGGCATAAACACACAAATAGAGACTGCTATTTTATGTGCTTCCGAGGGGATGTATTCTGTAGAGAGGCAGCTCAGCTGGCCACTCTATCTGAAGTGCACAAACCATGCCATAGCAGAGAAAAGAATGAGCCCAGACTAATGCAAGTCAAGCGGCTGGCATTACTTTAGGTTGTTAATTTTACCACTTTTGCTTCTAGAAACCAGATCTTATCTTAGCAGCCACGGTCCCCATCTCTAACTCCCTGTCATCTTTGGTTATTCACAATGTTAATGTCCAGTCCGGACGGTGAGGCTGGATTATCTACCTGCTGCCAAGCAACCAGCCAGAGGTATGACCCAATTTAATGTGGTTTTAATAAGAGGAAAACTCAGAGACATGACTTGTGTATGGACCACAATCATGGTGATGACCCAGTAAGGGAAGCGTCAAACTGATTGTTCCCACATTTCATAAAAACTGATACAATCTGAGAAAAACTGCACTGGGGGTGGGGAAAGTGTCAGACCAATAGCTCAGCAGGCCACCCAACGTCTCAGTGGAGGTCCTTCCTCAAGGCCAGAGGGAGTTTCATGGCACACCTGCCTTTTTTGGAGCATCCCACAGCATACCCACAAAAGAGGCTGTCCAGTCCCTGCCAGGACTAATGGGAGCTCCCTTCTCTGCCACGTTCCACTTCTTCAGAGTTGTAAGTTCTCATGCTTGCCATCCCCATTATATCTCCTTTCTGCATCACGTGTCAGCGTACTTAACAGGTGAACAGCAGCATACACAAGTGGCTTATAGACTGGAAAGCTAGCAGAGAAGCATTTGAAAACAGCCCATACAACTAAATGCCGGTGCGTGAGTAAACCACCACCCAGGACTGACTCCCCCGCATGAGCTCTGCAAGGCTAGCTACTCGGCACTTCCATTTGCAGACATAAACATCCACTTAGGAGTTCTCTCTAAACACCATCGAAACTAATATTTGGACTCGATTAATACTAACAGGGCTGCATAATCAGTAAAGTCACTTTTCTGCCATGTGCCTTTGCAATACTCTCAGGAAAGAACGTACGGGAATCTTACAGATGAAACTCGACATGGAAATAAGTTACCGGTACATAGAAATATTGGATTTTAAGTAAAAAATATTGTACTCTGCAGGTAAAAAGAACAGAGGTTTTTTTCCTCCTTATCTGGAAACAGATCCTTTTGCAGAATTGCTGAAATAGAAGTAATTATCAAGAACTGCGAACATTAATCAAGAAAACCTGTTCTTTTCTCGATGCGAAACTATGTAGATGGAAGAACCAACAGACAACAAATGAAATTAACGTGGACCGCAAGGAACATTTCGTTTTCTCCCCCGAAACCCATCTGATGTTTCACATTTTTCCCAGATACAGTATAGGTTGGCTCGCCACCATTGTGGTAAGAACAGCCTCCCCCCAATCCCCAAGTGCTGTGCTGATAAATGTTTAACAAGCAGCTCTCCAAGGGAAAAAAAAAAAGCTCTGATTCAAAGCTCTGTTGCAGCACTTGATGATTTCTGCTGTAAATACTCTCACTGTGGCATGATGTCAAACAGCTCACAAAATTCCTAAAAATCTATCAATTGGCTTTCGAGAGTCAGCAGGAGTCAGCTCTAGGACACCACCGCACGCTCCCCTGTCTGTGTGTGTCCTATAATAATTACTAGAGCTAATCTTTATTAACGGCTAATAGTACCAGGATGTTTTATACGCATTATCTCATTTAATTCTCTTGTCAACACTAGGAGGTAGATACTGTTATTATCCCCTTTTGACAGAGGAGAAAACTGATGTTCAGAGAGGTTCAGCAACTCACTCGAAGTCACACAGCTCATAATTGGTGGAGCTAGACTGGAATGTAAGTTCTCTGGTTGTGCTTTGGCAGTAAGAAGAGAAAGCACAGTGTCAGAAAAAGTTGTAAGGTCAACAGTTTGACTCACCTGAGAAACTACATAGGTTTCAGTGTTGCCTTAGCAGGGGGCTCTTAACCTAAGGTTCATGTACAGAATTCAGAGAATCTACAAACTCCAGCGGGGAAAAATTACATCTGTTTTCACTAACTTCTAACTGAAATTTAGCATTTCCTTCAATTATGAATGTTGGCAACAAACCACAGTAATATTTACAGAACCTGTGACTTTGTCGCCAAGAGAAATCACAGATATTTTTATTTCACATTACAGTCACAGCCAGAATCTCCAAATATTACTACCTTGAAATTGCAGTAGTTATGAGACCTACGGATAGATCTTATTTAATGTATTAAGAAAAACTTAAAGAAACATATCACACATTTGTTTTGTTGATGTGATAACTATTTCAATAACTTTTTTATCTGGTTGGTATCCTTCGTGATCTTACCGTTTTTTGTGCATTTAAAAATATTTGTTTTTTGAGAAATGTCCCTAACGTTTCACCAAAATGTCAAGGACATTCATAGCACAGAAAGAGTTAAGAATCCCGGCCTTCGGGAGTCATTTCAGCAGCACCCAGTATTAACTCTCTTCCCTGCCAGAAGGGGCGAGAACCAGCCTGGCCCCAGAGAGTTCAGAAAGCACCCATCACAAGTGCTATAAGGATCTTCCTCTGTACAGATCCAGGTATAATGAGCCTTATGATGGCTGGTTAAAGAGGTTCTCCTGAGAGCCTCACGTCTGGTTTGCAGACACAGGCGTGCTTGTTTATCTGAGATGGCTGGGCCCATTTGGACGGAGGCTGTGCCCATGGCTTATAATTGTCGTCGGGCACTCCAACATTTTTCCTCGGTGAGACAGCTTGGGATCATGAGTCAGACCCTCTTGGGAAACGGCTGAGAAGCAGCTTTCAGAGATGAAAATGAAAATGAAGTGGAGAGGGCGACTGAGGGGGGGTGCGGAGAGAGGCTGAGTCAGACCCCAGACCCTGTTCTAGGCTATTATAGAAGCCCTGCTCCATGGAAAAGAAACACTGTCCTGCCCTCTCGGCCTGAATCACTCCGGGGTGGCTCTGGCTCCTCTGCTTGGATCTCTCCTGGTGGGGCCCCGAACTCAGCCAATGTCTGCCACAGAGAAATTCTAGAACAAGTGTGTTACTATCTTGATGGAAAAACACTAACAGGGTGGGTCTTCCAGGGACCATGGGACCCATTCCCTCTTGGCTCGAGCATCGAGAGATCCTACAGCCACCCAGAGGAGCCAAGGGGCACAAGGGAAAAGTAAAGCTGCATTTTGGGCTTTGGAGTTCGCTTTGGGTGGCGCTTGTTTTGGGTCCTTTCTAGCCAAGCTCTGCGAGGTGATGGAGGTCTGAGGGCAGCACGCTATCCCTTTCTGAGTTGCATGCTTGGATTGCATCTTGCTGGGAAAGGAGGTCCTCTCATGCATTCTTTTTCTTCTTAACAGTGCCGCTACTCTCTGGCTAAGTGACAGGGAGCAAGGACTTGACCCTTTCTGTGCCTAAGTATCCTCCATTGTAAAGGGAGGCAATAATAATAGAATCTACCCATCAGGTGCTGCGAGGGTTAAAAAGAAACACCAAGTGCGATCCAGACTCAGTAAGGACGCGCTGTTGTCACTGCTCTTCTTAGCAGGAGAAGGCAGCAGCACACACGTTTGGCTAAGAAGGCAGGTGTTCAGACCTTTCTCTTCCTCCTCATCCCATCACTTTAAACGCAAGGATGGCCTAAAGAGACTGCACTTCATCAGGACACGCAAGACTCCATTAAGTGCAGTTAGTGTGAATTTCTGAGATGCAGAGATGAGAGGTTTGAGATAAAACATCTGCAACAAACCCTCTTTTGCAACTCAAGGACTCGGACGAGGCCCTGGAGCTGGGCTCAATTTCTCACCCTTGGAGTCGAGTACTGGAAGAACCGTCTGATACCAGCTAGTCTGAGCCACATTCTGTACATGGGGAAACTGAGGCTCAGGGAGTGCATGCAGCACGGATAGCTCCGGAAAAGCTGGCCCTAGAACAGAAGTCTCCTGCTTCCAGGTCTAGCAATCTCCCAAGAGCCACAGGGGACTTCTCTGAGAAGATGTGATATCACTCAAGCACCCTCCCCACCTCACCTCTCTCCAATCGGCCTTTAAAGAAATAATAGGAAAAAAGGAGAGAGAGAATAGGAAAAGGAAGGACTGTACAAAACAGCAAGCATGTGAAGGGTGGAAAACAGGTAATGTCACACTGCCCTCACTTTTGGCCTTATTCCAAGGCGTCGGCCAAGTGTATACTGTCTCACTGCAATGGGTTCCCAGACCCAGGCAATAATATGGTCCCACAGGTGGGCTCCAGGCCCTAGAAGTGGGTGTCCAGAAAAATGACCCATTCATTCTCCAGAGTTTCGATTTCTCCAGCAGGCAGTCAGGATAAAGGCTCTGAACACTTGGCTGTCCCCTCCCTTCCCTCAGCCACCCGCAGTCCTCGGTCTTCCCTTCAAAGAGGTCAATTTGACTCCTGTTGATGTTCCCTTATTCCCTGAGCTCTGTTCCCCACATCTAGTTTTTTTTTTCCCTTCACTACTTGCCCCTCCTCCCAATCTTGTTTCATAATATAGAACAAAGGTTATTTCTGGACCAAGCCCAATGTCTAATTTGCTGCAGAACATGTGTGAAAAACCGTGAACCTCTGCCAACCCCACAGACAGCCATGGATTTTAAAAATCACACCAGCATGGAATATAATATTGTACAACTACTCTGAAAATAAAAACGGTTTAGGCATTTTTTAAAAAGTTATATGAACACCTACGTATGACCTACGTATTCCACTCCTGGATATTTACCTAAAAGAAAGCAAAGAGTATGTCCGCACAAACATTTGTACACTTATGTTGATAGCAGCTGTATTTATACTCACCAAAAACTGGAAACAACCCCAAACCCATCAACAGGTGAATAGATAAATAAATTGTGGCATAATTCATAGAAAAGAATAATTCTCGGCAATAAAAAGGAAGGAAGAACTGTTACACACATGACTAAATTTTAGTCATTATGCCAAAAGAGAGAAGTCAGACCAAAAAAAAAGAGAGAGAAAGAGAGAGAGAGAGAGAGTTCCTATTCTATGAGTCCATTTACACAAAACTCTAGAAAATGCAAAGTACTCAGGATTGACAGAAGACAGATCAGTGGTTGCCTGGGGATCATGGAGGGGACAACGGGGAGGGTTTACCTAGCGACAGAAGAAAACTTTGGGAGTTAATGGGGATATTTATTATCTTAACTGGTGATGGTGTAGGCTTGTGTCAAAACTGATCAGATTGTACTTTAAATATGTGCAGTTTATTCTGTCAATTATACTTCAACAAAGGAGCAAAACACCCCTCCCACCCCAGCTTTTGGGTGATATCCCTGAGCCTCAGAATATGAGAATATGGGCGATTTTCGACATCTCATAGGATATACCAATGCACTTTGCTCATCATTCTGGCGGACCTGTGCTTTCTCAGCTTTCTGGATGAGAAGACTCCAGGATCTTTCCACTGGAATTTTCAGAAAGGCTCCCAGGAAACCATAGCCTAAGGAGAAGCTGCTTGTGAAGGAAACTGCTCTTTAAAATCACAACCGTGTGGAGAGATCTTGTCACAGCACTGGAGGGAATGTCATGGGCCTTGCCTCCTTACACTTCCATTTTATCCTTCTCCACCACAGGTATGGTTGGTCCACCCAGAAGTCAGATGGGAGCATGTGATGTCTCACCATGTGGGTGGCCTGAGGCGGCTCTCAGGAGGGCCGGGCTACCCTGCTCTTCGTTCCACGTGGACAAATGGGAGTGGATGTCTGCTCGTTCAGGCCCTCTGTGCTGCCTGCTGCTTAGCTGGGGAGACAGTCCCGCCCTCAGAGCCACAGATAGGATTACTGATCCCCATATTTTCAGAAACCAAGTAAAAAAATATGGGTTCAAGCCTGCAATGACTTTGTTTATAGAGGTAAAGCTCTCATGAACATAAAGTTAGCCATTTTAAAGTATACAATTCAGTAGCATTTAGTACATTCACAATGCTGTGCAACCATAGGCTATGTCTAGTTCTAAAACATTTTCATCTCCCCAAAAGGAAATTTTGGACCCATTAGCAGTCACTCCCTGTCTCCCACTCCCCAATCCCAGCCACTGGCAATCATGACTCTGCTTTCCGTCTCTATGGATTTACTTATTTGGGGGCATTTTATATAAAGTGGATCATACTATATATGATCATTTGTGTCTGGCTTCTTTTCCTTAGTAAGTTTTGGAAACTCATCCATGTTGTAACAGATACCAGGACTTTGTTCCTTTTCACGGCTGAATAATATTCCAGTGTATGAACTGCAGTGACTTTTAATATTTTTTTTTGCCTTTTTTTCTACTTTCTAAATCAAAATCCTCTGCTACAACACATGCTAGTTAAAGTCCGTGTAACTGTCACAAATAAGAGATGAAGCGAGAGATGCTGAGGTAAAGCAGGAAGAACACCCTCAGGGAGGTTTGGGTTCTAACCTCCCCAGGGAACTTCCAGTCTGTGACCAGGAGGTAACCACTTAAGCCACAGGGCAGAATGAATTTGTAGGTCTCTTAGGAGACCGTCTTGTTTCTCTGACAATAGCATGTGACAACTCCTGAGCAACACCCAGTATTTTTTTTTTTCTAACAAGCCTCCTTTTAAAGAGCAATGCAGCAGGCTGGATCCAAAATACAAGATGATCTCTTCCCAAGCCACCTAATACGGTCACTGCCAGATTTTTACACCATGAATGTCCCCTTATCACCCCCTCAACAGTCCCCAAGAGCCTGTTCAATTGTTCTTTCATACCATTTGTGTTAGTTCTCTGCGGCTGCCATAACAAATTGCCACGAACTGGCTGGCTTAAAACAACAGAAATATATTGTGTCTCACAGTTTTGGAAGCTGGAAGTCTGAAATCCAGGTGTTGTCAGGGTTGGTCCCTTCTGGAGGCTCTGAGGGTGACTCTGTTCCATGCCTCTGTGGTGCTATCGTCAATCCTTGGCATTCCTTGGCTTCTAGACACAAAATCCATCTCTGTCTTTACATGGCCTTCTCCTCAATGCCAACTTTCCCTCTTCTTGTAAAGACACCAGTCATATTGGATTAGGGCCCCACCTTATCTTAACTTGATTATATTTGCAAAGACCCTATTTCCCAATGCAGTCACAATCATAGATTGGTTGTAGGGGTTTGGACTTCAACATATCTTTTGGGGGACACAATTCAAACCACAATACTATTCGAGTCTGAGCTGAACACCTTGCACAGTTGTTAATAACAGTATTTCTATCACAGATTCTAGCCCACATCTCTGTACGGGTGAAACATCAGTCAAGCCTGTCTTTGGAGTAATGGCCATCTGTTGATTCTGTCTTTCAACCATCTGTCAGGTCTGTCTCCTTCCACTGCCCTGGTTTATGCTTATCATCTTTCCCCTGGACTCTTGCCACAGCCTCCTCCCAGGGGACCACCCCCGTCTCCAGTCTCTGCTTTCCAATTTCTCCTCTATACTGCAGTCAGAGCGATCTTTCCGAAAAACTGGTGTGACCATCTTCCCTGCTCAAATTGTGGGTGGTGCCACAGTTCCTACAGGGCAAGTTCCAGAGCATGGCCTTCGGATTCCTCCATACTTGCCAGCCCCTCTCTGTCCCGTCTTTTGCCATCTAGATCCCCTACTGCTCTCAAACTCACCACCTCAGGGCCTAAGCAAAGGTCTAGCTGTTTGGGTGATGGCTTCTGCCCTGCATGACCTCTTCCTCACGGCAAGTGACCTCTGAGCCATTCATCCTCTCCTTTCCCTGAACCTGAATATCACTTGGTTTGGAACCATCCACTCCCTGAGAATCTACTCTGGGCTGGGCATTGGGCTTGGATCTCAGTGGGAGAGGCTGACCTATGACACACGTCAGATGGTGCTGGACACCAACATAGAAGCTTGTCTTGAAGGCCAGCTCCTACAGGGTAGGAAGCACACCTCACCAGCATTTCATACTCAGTGCTCAGGAAATCTCTGTGGAATGAATTCTGACTAAGAAGACTGGGGAAAGTTTTCCAGAAGAAGTGACATCTGAGTGGGACCCTAATGAGTGAACGGGATTCTGATAAGGAAAGAAGACAGAGTGGAAGATACAGAGAGGGATCAAAGACAGTCCCTGCCCTAAGTGAATTAGCCTTCCATAAATAATTATACTATAAGGCTGCAAGCAACCAATACCTCCAGGAAACAGAAATGTCCTATGGGGGTTCATGGAGGAGGCAGTGTTCTGGAATTTAGTTTGTATTCATGGTCACTGATGTTATATTTATTTATTGGTCCCAGTGTAATGATCACTGACAGCCTCCCTGCTATAAGATGCCAAAGCTGCCAGTTCTTTTTACCTCCAGTGACAGAGTAGGAAAGAAGGACTCTCCACAAGTAAGGTTGACACAGGCCTTTAGAAAGCTACTGTATTCTTGCTCCTCCCTCTCTTCCTCTTTCTCCTTCTTCCTCCTTTTCTATCCTTCCTTCACCCACCCAGAGTAGCTGGAGGTAATGTGGGAGAGGAAGCCTGGGAGGTCAGCTTGGAAAATGCCTTGGATGTTAGGCAAAGAAGTTTGGCCTTCAGTTTGTGTGTACTGGAACCTGGCAGAGCCATGGCCAGAACTGTGCTGTAGGAGAACCCACAGAGAAATGGGAATGAACCACTGCAAGGTGGAGCATCAGTCCAGGCGAGGGTCGTGGGCTCAGTGTCCAAGGCAGGTGCTGAACAAGCACAGGGTGATGATTTTAGAAAGGTGATGAAATGATATATATTGTTCATGTATTCAGAAACAGCCAAAAATAAAACCGATTGCCACATAAGGGACTAAATTTCCTGTCCCTGGAAATACACGTTCAAGCACATGCCAGAAACCACAGAATGGAGAAATCGAATTGAGAATTTAGGCATCAGAAGTACAGTTAGTCTAGATGACTATGATTCTGTCTAACATGTTGATTTCATGATCACAGCTTCTAAAATGCTAGAGAATCAGTACTTGATGACCAATTAGCTGGTGAGTGGGTATAAAAGGATGAGTTGGAAATAAGTTTACAGTTTCTGGTGAGTGTTACCATTATTAGAGCGAGGTTTGGGATGAGCAGGAAGAAGAGAAATTGATCCTCGTGTACACTGAATTGAAGGTGTGAGAGGGCTAACCAGGTAAGCAGGTAGGATCAACTGTTACAAATCTAAGTCTAGAGCTCAGGTGACAGGCTGAAGATCCAGATTTAAAGGGTCACTGGTTTACTTCATGACCCAAAAAGCCAGAGATGGGGCAAATACAATAGGAAAAAGTCTCTACTTACAAAAACAATAAGGAAAATAACATCCTTAGGGGGAAAAAAAAACAGAACAAGCATTTATAAAACCTCTATGAAGGAAATGCTAAAACATTCCAGAAAGATTTGAAAGTAGACCTTAACAAATGAAATGCTCTTGAATAAAATGACTCAACATCATAAAATTGCCATTTCTCTCTAACTTAGTTTATAAATATCAAATGCAATCCTAATAAAAATGCCAACACGATTTTTAATGCTTAGACAAGTTGATATTAAATTTCTTATGAAATATAAGCATTCAAGAATAGCCAGGAAAACATAGGACACTTCTGATTCTAACCAAGATGGAGTAGTAGTCCCATTCCTCCCAGGTCCTAATCTTACAACTAAAAAGGCCTGCACTTTGCCCAACAGTATGAACACACTTACCAATAGTGAATGTACACTTACAAATGGTTAAGATGATAAATTTCCCATTAAGTCTATTTTATCACAATTAGAAACTTTTCAAAAGGCAAACGGTAAAAACAAACGAAACCTGGAAATAATATAACAAGCAAGCATAGGAAGGCTCTAGAAGGCAGAAAGAAAAAAACAGTCAACCTAGGGAACTCGAGACTTGAGGGAGAGCACAGCAGTGAATTCCCTGGGTTTTCCTTACTGACTTCTATATATTCTGGACAGGATGCTGCAAAAGCCTCTAATCTGGAACTGACAACACTTTCAGTTAAAAAAAAAAAAACCTTCAACGAAAGCCTTCCTCCACTAGTCAAAGCACTGTGGAAAAGGTGGTCTAAGAAAACTTTCTTGAAAACACCCACCCTACTCCAGCCAACACCAACAGAAAAGCCATCCCCAGCCTGTGGTTTCAGCCAGGCAAAGGAGGAAGATGATATTACCTACCCACCCCTAACCCCAATGTTAGCAAATGGCCACGCTCTGATACCTCTGCCCAGAGGTGTCAAAGATCCAAGCATGCTCCCATTTGCTCACCAGGGTAGTGTCAGCTCAACAAGCAATTACAAATATTCTTAAAACAAATGAACAAAACAGAAAATCTCAGCAAAGAAATAAAAAGTTATAAGAGCCAAATGGAAATTATGGAACTGAAAAACACAATAACAAAAATAAAATAACTCACTGAAGGGCTAATTAGTAGAGTGGCAATGACAGAAGATAGAATTAATGAACTTGAGAGCATTATCAATAGAATTCAGGCACTCTGAACAACAGAGAGAAAATTATCTAAAAAAGAAGGGGAAGGAGGAGGAAGATGAAGGAACAGGCCTTCGGGGCCTTGTGGGACAACAAGAAAAGATCCAACTTTTGTACCATTGGAGGCCCAGAAGAAGAGGAGAGAATGAGACTGAAAAATTAATTAAAGAAATAATGGCTGAAAATTTTCAAAATTCAGCAAAATTATAAACCTAGAAAGTCCAAGACAATCCCAAACAGGAAAAACCCAAAGAAACTTCATAATTACACTTACAAAAACTAAAAGGCAAAAAAATTTTATTGAGAACAATCAGAAAATAATGACACATTACTTATAGAGAACTATCACTTTAAATGACAGTGGATTTCTTTTCAGGAACCACGGAGTTGCTCCTGTAGAAGGAAGTGGCATAACATTTTTAAAAAAGAAAAAAAAAGAAAGAAAGCACTTAAAATTATATATCTGGCAGAAAATAACCTTTAAAAATAAAGGGGAACTCAGATGAAGAAAAACTAAGAGACATTGTTGCTAATAACCCCACTATTAGAGAATAGCTAAAAGAAGTTCTCTAAGCAGGAAGGAAATAATAGAAAAAGACTTGAAACATCATAAAGGAAAGAAGAACTTCACAATAGGTAAAAATAGTGATAAGTATAATAAACTTTTCACAAGTTTCTTAAATCATATTTGATGGATGACGTAAAAGTTATAACACCATCTCCTCTGACACTCAATATGTATAGAAGAATGGTTAAGAATTATATTTAAAAAGTGGGAAGGGTAAAGAGATCTAAATGGAAGTTAAGATTTTTACACTTCTCTCAAAGTGGTAAAATGTAGACTGTAGACTGATAAATTACTTATGTACACTGTTATTAGAGTAACAACTAACTGGCTACTAGAGTAACCACTAAGAAAACTATACACTGTGATACTCGAAAATACTAAATATAAATCAAAATGGAATCTTAATATATGTCTAAGCAACCCACAGGAATGCAAGGGAAGAGAAAATGGAGGAGCAAACACCAGAAGAAGCAAACAGAAAACAATAAAATAGCACACTTAAGCTGAACATATCGACAATTACACTTATATGGTAGAAACACGCCAATTAAAAGATAGAGATTGGCAGAGTAGATATTTTTTTTAAATGACTCACCTGCATTCTATCTATAAGATACCCCAAAGACAATAACACAGGTAGGTTGAAAGTAAAATAATGGGAAAAGATATACCATGCAAACATTGATTTTAAAAAAAGCAGCAGTGGCTACATTAATATCAGAAAAAGACTTCAGAACAAAGCAAATTATTGGAGACAGGCAGACATTACATAATGATAAAAGAATCAGTCCACTAGTAAGGTATAATAATCCTAAATGTGTTTACACCAAACAACGGTCTCAAAACACATGAAGCAAAAACTGAGAAAGCTAAAAGGACACACAGACAAATCCATGTGAGAGAGTTGGAGACTTCAACACCCCCACTCTCAGCAATAGATACAACCACTCACTAGTCAGAATCAACAAAGATGAAGAACTCAACAATACTTCATCAACTAACAGGGTCTAAATGACACTCAATCCAACAATAGCAGATTACACATTCATTTCAAGGGCCCATTGAACGTATACCAAGGTAGACCATATCCTGAGTCCTAAAACACACCTCCCTCAACAAAAAGAATTGAAACCACACAGAGTATGTTCTTTAATCGCAATGGAATCAAACTAGAAATCAATAACAGAATGAAATCAGGAAAATCTCTGACTCCTTAGAAATTAAACACACTTTAAATAATCCATAGGTTAGAGGAAGTCTCGAAGGAAACAAAAGTGCATTGAACCAAATGAAAATGGAAACAAAACTTATAAAAAATGTGTGGGACACACATAATTTATAATTTACCCGCCAAATAAAACACCAAATCCACATAATGTCATTGGAAAAGTCTACCAACCATTAAAAAAGAATCACTACCAATTCTACACATTCTTGTCTAAAAAATAAAGGGGGAACACATTTTTATTCATTTTATGAGGTTAGTAATACCTTGATATGAAAACCAGACAAAGGCAGTACAAAAAAGAAAACTAGAGACCAAAACTAATCACAAATAAAAATGAGAAAATCTTTAACAGTCTACTGGCAAACTACCAAGTGTGCCAAGACAAAATAATAGTATTTTCAACAAATGGTGCTGTGACAACTAGATATTCACATGGAAAAGAAATTATGTTGGACCCCCTTTTCATTATACACGAAACTTAACTCAAAATGGGTGATAGACCTAAATGTAAGAACCAAAATTACCAAACTCATGTGGCTTTGAATTAGGCAATAGTTTCTTGGATATGACATCAAAAACATAAGTGATAAAAGAAAAACAAGATAATTGGACTTCTTCAAAATTAAAACTTGTGTCCTACAAATAATACCATCAAAAAGTGGGAAATGATCCAGAGAATGAAAGAAAACATTCGCAATTCATATGTGTGATATGGGTTTAATATCCAGAACATATAAAGAACCCTTATAACTCAACAACAGAAGACAAACCAATTTAAAAATGGGCAAAGGGTCTGAGAAAATGTTCCACCAAAGCAGATGTACAAATGGCCAACAAACACACAAAAAGATGCTCAACATTGGTGTTTACAACAACAACAACAACAACAACAACAACAAACAGAAAATTACAAGTGTTGGTATGGATGTGGAGAAATTGGAATCCTCATATAATGTTGGTGAGATTGGGAAAACGGTGCAACTATTTTGAAAAACCTGCGGCAGTTCCTCAAAATGTTAAATGTAGAATTACCATATGACCGAGAAATTCCTTTCCTAGGTATAGACCTGACAGAAATAAAAGCTATGTCTACACAAAAACTTGTACATAAATGTTCATAGCAGTTATTATTCATGACAGTCAAAAGTGTTACAAATTTCTATCAGTTAGTGAATGGATAAACAGAATGTCGTCTATTCATACACTGGAACATTATTTGACAATAAAAAGTAATGAAGTACCAGTACATGCTAAAACATGGATAAAACTTGAAAATAGTATGCTAGGGGAAAGATATCACTCAGAAAAGGCTACCTATTATATGCCTCCATTTGTAAGAATGTCCGAAATAGGCAAATCCCTAGAAACCAAAAAGATTAATGGTTGCTAGAATGGGGAATGGCTACTGATGGGTATGTGGTTTCTTTTCAGGGTAATTAAAATGCTCTGATATTAAATATCGCTGATGATGGCACAACTCTTTGAATATAGTTAAAAATCACTGAATTGAACACTTTAAATGAATTTTATATGTGAATCGTATCAAAACTGCGTTTAAGAAACACAATACTATTTACAATTGCTGCACAAGTGCGATACTTAGATATTATATATCTAAGAAAATGTGCATAGGATCTATATCCAGAAAATCACAAGATGCTTATGAAAGAAATAGAGAGCTAAATAAATAGCCATATCGTGTTCATTGATTAGAAGACTCAGTGAGTAAATATTTCTTGGACCTGACAACAAAAGCGTGGTCTGTAAAATAATCTTTCTGTGAAAGAACCTGTTAAGAGGATGAAAAGCTACAGACTAGGAGAAAGTATTTTCAAATTACATACCGGGCAATGAACAAGAATGTAAAATTACTATAAAGAACCCTCAAAACTCAACTTGGGCTTTTATTTTGGATGAACTGTATGTATCAATGCCTGTGTCCTAGTTGTGACACTGCAGTATAGTTATGCAAGACGTCACCACTGGGGCAACGGTGACAGTAAACGGGAACTTTCTGTATCATTTCTTACAACTGTATGTGAATCTACAATTAACTCAAAATAAAAAGATTTTTAAAATCATACTGTAAGTCTTCTATAATTAAAATTGTGGTATTGGAAGAAAGAATAGACAAATCGACCAGCGGAATAAAACATGTATCTAGAAATACAGTCAAGTATGTATGGAAATTGAGTATCCGATAGAGGCTTCGTTTAAATCACTGGGGGCAAAGATGTTTTTAAAAACAGGTTTGTGATAACTGAGTAGCCATCTAAAAATAGGTAAAGTTCCATATCATAAACCATCCTCAAGAATAAACTTTAAATGGATTAGGAATCTAAATGTGAAACCTGAAACCCTACAGATACTGGAAAGAAAATGAGTGTGCGGGAAGGCTTTCTAACTGTGACTCAAAATCCAGATGCAATAAAAGATTGATATGTGACTACATAAAAATACTTTTGCATGGCAAAGAAAAATAAACAACATCAAAAAACAATAAACAAATCGGGAAAATTACTTGTGACATATATCGCAGATTTAACGAAACTAATACCCTTAATATAAACTCTTAAAATTGAGGATAAAATGTTAAAAAACCAATAGAAAAAGTGAGAAAGATAGGAACAGATGATTCATGCACACATACACACAAATATATTTTAAAAAGGCTCCAAAACATGTTAAAAGATGCTCCAAGTCACTCATAATTAGAAAAATGCTAATTAAAATTACTGAAATACCACTTCTCACCTATCAAGATTTACAAAAGTTTTAAAGTATAGCAAACATTGTTGGCAAGGCTTGAGGGATAAAAAGGCTCACACATTGCTGATGGGAATGTAAATTGGTACAACGCGTCAGCAGAGGAATTTGGCAATACCTAACAAAACTGTATATGTTTACTTCTTGACACACTAATTCTGTTCCTAGGAATCTACTCTGAAGATACACCTCCAACAAAATGAAAATGCATATGTACCAGGTTGTTGATTTGCAGCACTGTCTGTAATCGCAAAATATTAGTAACAACCTACATGCTCACACAGAGGAGGATGGTTGAATAATCTATGGTGCATCCACGTAATGCCATATCATGAAGCTGTTATGAAAAAATGAGAAAGATCTCTATGAACTGATATGAAGTGATTTCTAGGATATACTGTAATGTAAAAAAGCAAAGCCCAAAAGGGTATCTATAGTATGCTACTCTTCATGTGAGAAAGGAATATAGGAAAATGTACAGATATCTGTTCATTTGTACAAAAAGAAACACAGAAAACACATGGGGTTGGTTATTTAGAGGGGATAAATTGAATGAGGTGGAAAGAATAGAAATAATGAGAGGTGTCGCTTTCGTACAGTTTTAACTTTTGGAATTACGTTATTATTTCAGAGGCTCAAAAAAAAAGAATTAAACAAACTAAAAACAAAAAACAAACTCATAGATACTGACAACAGAATGGTGATTGGCAGAGGTGATGGGGGAAGTGAATTGGGTCAATTATATGGTAACAAAAGGAAACTAGATTTTGGGTGGTGAGCATGCATTAGAGTATACAGATAGCAAATCGTAATGTTGTGCAGCTAAAATTTGTATAATGTCATTAACCAATATTACCTCAACAAATTTAAACTGAACCATATGCAAATGACCACCCTGGGGGCAAAGGGATGTAGAACTAGCCCAGGTACCTTTTAACACAGACTTTAGACAATATATCCTTAGGCTAACGACAAAATGAATTCTAAACAAATATTGTACTCTAGTTAATAGCCTTCTTTCCACAGAGTTATAGGTTAGCAATTCTGAAACTACCTTCTGTGTATTTTGGGATTCAGTAAATGGGCAAACATATTACGGAAAACAGCAGAGAGATTATTCACTGACACGAAAGGGAGTTACAAATATTGAAAGGGGAAAGAGAGAATAAATCTTGCTGCTGGATTGGAATTCAGAGGTATCAGTGTGAACTCATGATGGAGAAGTTGCCACAATAATAAAAATAAAATAAAATAAAATGAAGTATAAATGTAAGTTAATTAATTAATTTCCAGGCTTTGTGGACTGAGAGGGTCTACTAGCAATGACATTCCTGTAGAAATGAGAACACATCTAGTGCTCAGATCTTGATTTCTAAATTCCATTCTCCACTAAAAGAAACTAGGGCTCCTTGGGAAAATGGCTGAGTGTTAAGGCTGAGTCAGAAAATGTACAAGATGAGCCTGGAATATCTTGTGCCAGAAATTAAGGCCATGTTCAGAGAATGATCAGGGACATGTCAAAAAGACATAAGAGACAGCATGAATGAGGCTCCCACTGGCCAAACCTGGAACAATTCGAGCTTCATAATGATAGTAAAGAATTAGAACTCATTAAATAAAATAACAATTTTATTATTTTCAAGTTCACCTGATATAAACAAATACATAAGTAAATAAATGAGGGAGGAAAGATAACTCTTACAGTAGAAAGCCAAATAATAAATTTAGAGAGGATGATAGAACTAGAAATTCATTGTTTGGCAACCAGCATAATAAACTCGTTTCAGGCGAGGATCATCAATGGATGCTAAACTAATGAAAGTTTGTGGAGTAACAGGACATGAACAGATCTTTAAAATACATTCCCATAAGATAATTATAAAGAAGAAAATGTAAGTTGACGGTGGAAAAACCTGGCAGACACCATATTAACCAAGTGATCAAGATTAACATCACCAGTAATGAGACTTATCGACATTATGCATGTCATGAAATAATGCACTGAGAAGGACCCGGCATTGCTTCTGTGGTATTCCTGCCAAAAAGTGTAGAACCTGAATTTAATCATGACGAAACATCAGACAAACCCAAAATGAGAGACATTCTGCAAAACAACTGGCTACAAAACACAAAGACAGACTGAAGAATTGTTTCAGATTAAAGGAGACCAAAGGGACATAACCAAATGCACCACAGGATCCTGAGTTTTCTTTTGCTATAAAAGACATTTTGGGGACAATCAGCAAAATCTAAATAGAGTTTTTAGATTAAGATCTTTAGATCTGATTGGTACCAATGTTAGTTTCCTGATTTTGACCAACATCCTATTCTTATATAAGACAATGTCTTTGTTTTTAGGATAGACACATTCAACTATTTAGAGATAAAGGAACACTGTCTGCAATTAATTCTCATGCAATTCAGAAAAAAGATATTTCG
>NW_024343579.1:547342-558494 GCF_902729225.1 Pteropus medius
GAAAATGTGGTAAAACATTAACACTTGGGGTACTGAAGTAAAAGGTATTCAGAAAGTATTTGTATTCCTCTTGCAACTTTTCTAGAAGTCTGAATTTATGTCAAGCTAAAAACTTAAATAAAGCTTAAAAGTGATCAATTAGCCCCCCAAGGAGAAGGTGTAGGAGCAAAGAGTACAGGGTTGAGGGGCCACCCCTTACAAAATGCTCTCAGTTAATGAGTGGATTTCCAAGAGGCGCCAGGACAGCAGTCTCTAGACACCTGCAGGCATTCAGGGAACTGGCGTTTTGAGAAATTTCAAGTCAAAACCGGAGCTTTCCTTCTGCCAAAAGACCTGTTGTCAATGCCCCTCAAAGCCCTGAGGCTGAGCAGGTCCACAGAACTCCCTCCAGGTCCGCATTCAGAACCCGGCCCACAAGGCAGAAGAACTGAGAATTGGAAGACTCCTTTCAGGTTTGAGCCATTCCTGAAGAATGGATGGATGAACGGACGGGCAGGCAGACAACATGCAGATCCATCAAAAGTTAAGATGTTAAAGGTTACTAAATACCTACTGTGAAAGAACTTCTGCAAATTGATGATTAGCAACATTCATTATTTTAAATAATTTCAGTTCAGCCAGCAAAGAAAGCAGCCTATAAAGTAGTTTATCAGGGGTCTGCTAAAATGAGGTTTAATTTGAAGTCTAATTATATGCTGTCCTCCATGGTGACACGAGCACTTGCAGTGAGTGCGGTTAGTCTGAACTGAGACTTGCTGTGAGTGTAAACTACACACTGAAACGTGAAGACAGCATAATAAAAAGAGTGTACCCCATCGCAGTCATTTTTAAGTCGATTACATGTTGAAATAATATTTTGGATAGATTTTTAGATAGATTGGGTTAAATAATATATATTAAATTAATTTCACTTGCTTCTTTTTGAATGTGGCTACTATAAAATTTAAAATTATATGTGTGGCTTGCATCTTTGGCTTGCACTATATTTCTATTGGACAACACTGGCTTGGTTGATAAATGGTTTTGCAAGTTTTTGCTTGTATTTCACCTTTCCACATGGTCCTCAGTGGCCACCCTATTTAAAAGTGCTCCCTTCCCCGGCACTTTTCAGCTCCCTTCCTTGATTTATTTTGCTTCAAGGCACTTATCACATCGGACATACTATATTTTTTTACTTATTGATCTTGTTATTGTCAGTCTCTCCCACTAGGCTACTTTTCATGAGGCATGAGGCTGCTTTGTCTGTTTTGTTCACTCCTCTATCATCACCCTGAGATGTTATTCATTTGCATAAATTCTTTACTTTGGGTATTGAGCAGACTTTTACATCTTAACTCTCATCTATCTGCCGATCCTTCCTTCCTTCCTTTTGTCCATCCATCCATCCATCCATTCTTCAACAGTCTTTGGCATATAGTAGACACATAAAGTATATCTGTGGAATCAATTTTTCAAAATGGCTTTGGACCGGTTCCTAAACTGACCAGCACCCAAGTTCTAGTTTTGGAATACTTTAGGGTCCAGTTTCATACTGACTCCTGACCTGTCCAAATGGGAGAGGAGAGTGAACTCTACTCGCCCCACCACTTACAAGTGTTTACAGTAGAGAGAAAGACCTTAGGCACTACCCTCCTTTCCCACCTCCCTTTTTGAAGGCCAAGGCTCTTAAGAAATCTGAGCAAGGGGGAGGGAATAGACACATTTTTCCAAAAGGCAGCCAGACATCAAAACTATGTGGGCAGTGAAGGACATATACTTAAAAGTGCTAGTATGTTTCATTTTTCTTGGACTTGATGTCTACTCAGCCTCTTTCAGTGATTCAGACAATCACTGAAGTTTACCTCTAGAAAGGATTTAAAGGTCATATATTCCACTAGTTAAGCCTTCAAATATAACAATCCAATCTAATAAGAGGAAAATCTGAGAGAGCCCTCTACCCCTCTAGGCCCATGATGAGAACTGTGGGGTCCAGCAAAGGGAAGGGACTTACCCAAGGTCACACAGTGAGGCAGCAGAGCTGGGCCTGGCACCCAGGCTGCCTCTCTCCCAGACACTGGTCCCGTTCCAGGCCTGAGGAGGGGGTGGCTGGGCACAGATAAGAGGTGGTCAGGTTGGAACCAAATAAAAACAGCCCCAGACCTGGTGGCCATGTGGGGATGACCCAGACAGATTTTGTAAGCAGCCCATGAGCTATAGGTGGCCAGCACATGTATGTGATTTAAAAACAAACAAACAAATAAGCAAACGTGCCGTGCCAAGTACTGTGGGTACAAACAGTTGAGAAACTAAAAGCTTCTTTTAGGCAAGACAAACTGTTACTCATTATAAAAATAAGGGTGGGGTGGCTTACGGTTTTTTTTTTCCAATAACGAAAATTAGCACATATGAAGTCAAACCTAAAACAGCCCATATGTTTAAAATTAAAATAATTCTAAATAACAAGCCCCTAAGGACCACCTCTCATTATTTAAAAAAATATATGCTTTATTTAAAATTAGGCATTGGTACAAGACCAACAAAATTAAATATTTACTTTAACCGAGAACAAATTTTGGTTGTTGGGGGCAGGGCTGAAGGACAAAAAATCCTTTTGATAAGCTACTACTTGGTGGCTAGAAATCAAAATCTCACAGCCCAATATTCTGCTAACCGCAGGCCCAAAAGATGGACATCTGGGTGCTTCTCCTGTAAGGGTGTGCAAACCATGGGTAGGCAAATGGTCCACAGTGAGTTGAGAGTGGGAACACCTGAGTCCTGTACTGGCTCAGCTCCTAGTAGCTTGCAGGAGGATCCAGCCCCAGCATCTTCACATGTGAAAACTGGGATCTCTAAGGAAACGTTCACTTTCCCAGTCTTTGGTCCTGCATAAATACACATCAGCTCTTTTTCTTTACCGAAACCTCTAGGACTATCCTGTACATATTGCAGCCACAGCTCCCACCTACCAAACTAAAATGAAAGCCTCATGGTTTCAAGCCTCTGGTCATTTCAAAAAGAACAAATTATGATTTCTCTTTTTCAAATATTTTAAGTAACTTAAGAGTTTAATTTGCAACTCTGAGAATCATGACATGTCAGAGCTGGAGGTGCCCAAAGATTCCACTAGTCGACTCCTTCACTATACAGATGGGGAAAGTACGGCTCACAGCTGGACCCAGAGCACATATCGGCTGACCCCTGGGTGGATATTTTTCCCACTATGGCACTAGGGATCCTTCCCAGACTCAGAAAGCTGGTCCCAAACAGTGACTCTTCCAAAGGGCAAGCACAAACTGCCACACTTTCCAACTTACAGACCATTATTGTTTCAAATGATTATATGAAGATGCCTAAAATTGCTGGGGCATCTACTTTCAAGTCTTTTGCAGGATTCCTCCCCCTCCAGATGAACAATGAACCTGAAGGCCCAGACACTCCAGCAAAGGATGGCAATCGACGCCACTCTGCATAATGACCCAGTACTGAACATTCATTTTCAACATGATCTCTACTTAACCAGCCCTAGCAAATCTGGCTAGTTTAACAAAAGAAAGAAAGGGGTGACCCCTCAATCTGTTTGCAAGCCAGTTCAAAGCAAAATAGCACTCCTCTCTTTAAAGGGAAAGAGAAAATCCAAGCTCCTAGCAACACACTCTCTTCCAAAAGGTTCCTAACTTGGGGGTGGGGGTGCGGGGTGAAGGGAGTAACTGGCTCTACAAATGTGTGGCTGCCTCCATTCTGGACCTGCATAGCAACGGGCTCAGAGTGGCCAGGATCATCCTCTGAGGGTTCAAAGGGCTTTCCAAACTTGCTATTTACTCTCTCAAGCTGGCTTTGAGAACCTGAACATTCATTAAGGCCGAGTTTACCTGAAGACAGGGCTTTGTTTTTAAAAGAGGTGAAAAGGCACTATTGTCAGGAGCCTGGGGGAGCACAAGCCCAACAAGGGCCCAGGACATGTCTTCATACTCACCAGTGTTCTTGCACAGCCAGCTCCCGACTTGTCAGGTGGCCCTGGGCAAGCACAGCCCCCTCTCAGGGCCTCAGTTTCCCCATCTGTGATTTACCAGCTCTCCTGGCCTGGCCTTGAGAAGTCTTTCCACATTGCCAGGATTGGACACGGGCAGTGAAGGAGGGCTATTTGAATTGAGTCCAGCGGGCAGGCCTCTTTCCTCCCAGGCCGACTCTCCCCCAAAGTGCCTGTAGTCTCCTCCTGAGGTTTTTATTCAAAAAGAACTGGCCCCCTCCCTTGGATCAGGGCCCTGGCCAAATCTCAGAGCAGGTGCACCACCCAGTTCGCACCAAGAAGCTGGCTGGACCTTTTCACTGATTTAGGGGAGATTCAAGGATCCACTTTGACCTCTTGATGCCAGATGTGACAGTCCTGGAATGTGGAAAACCTAAGCATTTGCCTTCTCAGATCCCATTTGCTAACTTCTGTGGCAGGCTGACATGGAACATCCTCCAGGGCACTGGGCAAGATACGCACACCCTGGTCCCGCTTGGGAGCCGCTGAGGGCTGGGCAAGCAGCTCTCCTAACCAGGCACGGCTCCAGAACTGCCTAGAGCCCAGACATGCTGCATGTCCACGGAGGTTCCTCCCAAGCTAGAGATTCTTTTATACTAGTTTGCCTGGGTGTAACTTACAGAATGTCAAAGGAAGGGACAAAAGGACTTTTCGTGTCAAAAGAGACCTGCTTTTCTAGTGTTAAATTTCTCAGGCCAAATGGGCAGGCAAAATGTAGAGTGGCCAGGGATATTGCAGAGAGCAACCCGAGAGTATGCCTGATGCGTGCAAGACCATCTCACCAACACCGGCTCATCTGAATCTCCCCCGAAGCTGTTAAGCTGGGTAGGCCTGGCCTCCTCATATTCCCAGCTGACAACTGAGGACACGGTAGCTTGGGTAGATTCACAGACTTGCCTAAAATCCCAAGCTGGTCAATGTCCCGTGCTGAAGGCAAAGCTTATGTTCTTTCACCACATCACAGTCTTTCTATGCCCATGCGGTAACCAGAGATGACCATTCCATCTGGCACAGCCCAAGAGGCCATATCGAGGCATTCTTAACCTGTCTTAAAGGACCCCCACAGGAACCATGAATGGGTTTCCAGGAGGGTCTATGAGCCCCTGAAGTTAGATGCAACATTGCATATACTTGTATGGTGGTCTAAGGGGAAGACCCACAGCTTTCATCAGATTCTCAAAGAAATCTGTGACTCACAAAAGGCAAAGAGCTGCCCCTGCTTCAGACAGACAGGTTTCATTTTTTTATGATTCAGGATTCAGAAGATCAGCTAGGGGTGACTTGCCTGGGGGTGAGCTCAGGAGAGCCTTGGCAGACAGGTGCTCCTGGCTGTTCTCCAATCTCAAGAAGAGAACCAGCTTTATGCCAGACATAGTACCACTGTGGGGAAGAGGTCCAAGAGCACCTCTATAGCCCTTGACCATCTCTTACCTGTGCCCTAAAGAACGGATGCTCTCCAAGGCATGGTAACCCTTGCATACCATAATTCAAGTTAGAGGCTCCAGATTTTCCCACAGAAATGAGTCACACTAAGACACAGAAGGCTGAGGATGGTGCTTTTCCAGGGAAGGGGCAGGGGCAGGTCTAAGATCCAGAAAGGACATGGTGGGGAGACTGCACCTGAACTTGGTTTGCTCAGGATTTTGCAAAGGGCCAACCCACAAGCATGACTGCAAAGGCCAGACAGCCTGTCCCTTTCTATCTGGGTACCACCTTTCAGAAAGGATGTGCTGAGGATAAGAGAGACAATGTTCACTAGTAGTTCTCAAATCCCAGGGTGAAATATGCTCTAAAAGGAGGAGAATCTTTCCTTCCTGGAAGGAAGAAAAATCATGCTTCTCTGTCACTGAGGTAGAGGTGCGCGTGTGAGTGTAAAAGTCCAGCTGACTACTAGTCCCCAAGCAAGGAAATGAAGCCCAACGACTGGCTAAGCTGGTTGCCACTCTTATCCCACAAGTCTACTTCTGTGGACTCTGAAACAGGAAGCAAACCATGCTCCTGTCCAGGGTCTGAGAAGCCAGACTTCCCAGCCACCCTCCCCCATCCGCTGCTGCTGCGTGGGGAGGTAGAGATCAAAAGAGATTCGTAGGGCTACCAAGGGGCCATCCCTGGAGTGGGGACAAGGAGGAGGAGGCAGAGAAGCCTGCTTGGAGAATCCTCGGCAGTTTAATCTTGTGATTTCACTGTCACCATGCCCTGAACAGGTTCTGCCTTGGGAGCAGGCCCCCGGGAGTCTCCAATTTGGTAATGGCCTCACCTCTGCTGTGGGAGGAGACCTCCCCGCACCCGCCCTGTTAGCAGCCAGGAAGGGCTCCGAGGCTGCCCTACTACGAAGGGCATTAGTCACGCTCCAAAGGCAACACATGGGCCATGTGTCGGGAGCGCTGGCTGTCCGGAGGGATTAGTGCAGCAACACTCTTCCACGTTGTCATGGCTCATTTTGAGGGCTGTGGCTGCGACTAACACAATAACACTCTATACCACATTGCTGGGGGATCACTAGAAACAATCAGATTGTTCACTTTAATTCGATTGTCAGCACAATCGTTTTAACACCAAGTGTGTCAGATTTGACTCCATATCCCCAAAATTAATTTTAGAGTGGCAGCGAAATGAAATGGCATACTTCTTTGAGCTTTTGTTACAACATGTTCATGCAGCAAACTGCGAAGAAAATATAGTAATTAGAGGTTAAATTAATCCTTGACAGACAAGCGGCTTAGAAACGCTGTGCCCTCCTCCCCAAACCTAGCATAATGCATGCCAGTCTTTCAGAATTAGATATGCAAAGCATGTGACATTGACAACTACCCTGAAACTACTGTCCCACTTCAAATTCCTAGGTTGGTGCTGGAACTTCCCAGAGGCAGATACTAACACCAAGATCTCATTAACAGAACTCAAAACAACCCACAACTGCCAACAGAGCCCTCCCAGCCCAGCCCTCCAAGGGGCTGGCTGCCCAACACTATCAGCAACCTGAAAACAAAACAAGACAAGACACTCCCCTTTCTGAAGCACCGATGCCTAGGCCCCAGACTGATCCTTAACTTATAACTTTCGATGATCTTCAGCTAGTTCTAAACTTGGATCTCTGATTCCAATGTACCCCTCCGCATCCCTCTGCTGTCCCAGCAATGCTAATCGAAGCACACACTGACACAGGATTATATTACATTTCTCTAATCACATTCACTCTTCCTGAGCACAAGTGCAAAGTGGATGTTCCGGACCCTAGTACTTGACTGAGAGCCTGAGACCAGGGTTCTGTCTGCTTTGGGCTCCCTCTACTGTGTCCCCTTAGGAAACTCGGGCCCCTTCTCTGGGCTTCACTTTCCTCTTGTGTAAAATCATACAGTTTTCCTTTTCCAGCTCAAAAATCCTCCAACACTCAGCATCTGAGTTTGTAGATGAGTTGGGGCAGCTTTGTCTGACTATGTGTAGGACTATGGTCAAGCAGCTAATGGGGCCCCAAAAAGGAAGGCAGAGCTAGATTCTGTCCTCTTTTTATGTCACCAGGCTCTTAACGAAGCCCGGGGGTGGGGGTTTTAGGTTCGAATGGTCAGAGGACTTGGCATTGCCCAAAGCATTCAGGACAACTTGGTTTCTGTCCTGCCTTTAGTTCCCCAAGGCCCACAGCTCCCCTCCAAAGATAGAGGGCACAAACCGAAGCCACCAGGCCCTTCCAACCCAGATACCTTTCACTAGGTTCAAGCCCTGTGGCCTCCACTGGCCTCTTCTAGAATCCGCAGAATGTGTCCTGATGGCCTAACATCCAGGTGCTCCCACAGGTGGAGCAAAGGGGGTAAACACAATGGCCAACTGGCCAGGTCCCCTTCTAGCATGTCAGAATCATGGTTGGCCCTGTCTTCCTCCAGGCCTCCTGGAACAATTCTGTCTTAAGAAAAACGGCATTTCTTTAAAGCTCACTTTGTGGTTATTTTCTGGGCAGAATGAGCAGCATGGTACCCTGGGAGGGGAAGATAGGTGGGTCCCTTCCCCTCCAGGGAGTGCGGGCACTTTGAGGCTAAGTGCCAGGCTATGCAGAAAGGGGTACCAGTTACCTCAGGGTTAGAGGGCAACCAAGGCAGGACTGGCTTCCTCCTCCAGGGTCGGGAGAGCCCACCTTCATATAGGCCAGTGAATAGGGCGGTGTCAGAAGCTGAGGTTCCATGGAAGCCTAGGGGGAATCCCTCTGGGAGAAAACAATTCTCGCAGTACCTTATGGTACTCCTTGGCCTAGTCTCTGGGGAGCATGGTGCCCACGGCCAGCGAGGCCCCTCGCTATGCCTCACCTGGGGGTATCTTTTGCAGCTGTGACCTATTTTATTGTTTTTGGAAATTATGAAGAGGTCAAATTTTAAAGGGGGACTTGAGGCACAAAGGAAATCAAGGAGGCTCTGCGAACAGGGAGAACAATTAAAGTAACGGAGTGTGGGACAGACAGAACCCATTCCCTCCCCTTGCAAGGCATGCTCCTGAGGCTTCAGCAGCCCCAGGCTTGTCATTTAGAAGACCACACAGGACTCTATTCAAATCCACCCCTCCCCAGGACCCCTACTGTCAGCAGGCTCCTGGGCCTGCTCTTCCATGCTCTTCCTTGCTCTTCCTTTCTAAATGACGACAGCAGTGACGACAAAGCCAGTAGCAAGCACTGCAATAAAACCCATCGGGTTCATGCAGATTTATAAAGTTTCCCTCTTCAAAGTCCAGAAGATGTTTAAGGTCTCAATGTCTGAAAAATCAGACTGCTTCCAGCTGAGCTTTGCGAGGCTTTGCTCCTGCCGTACAGTTGACTGGTGCTGCCTAGGTTACCCCTCAGTGGTGTTGTGAGAGGTGTATGATGGGAATTAGTTTATTGTGCTGATCCATAGTAACCGACTCCTGTTCCCCCATCATTTATCTCCCTCCCCAACCACATCTGGGTTGGTCTATTCATACTCTCAGCATTCTATCTGCTCCAACAAACACTCAGCCTTTTCTGCTTGGATAAGGAGATTTTTTAGTTACATCCATTATATGTGTATCAACATTTATGGCAGCAAGATAATTGCCAAAGAGCTCAGAGGATAAAAGGTCCTTCTTCATAATGTCCACCCCTCCCCCAATCCGTTTAAAAAAAATCAATATTAACATCAAGCAGGACAGTGGCAGATTCTTTCATGGCTGCCGCATCCTCAAAGTTGGAAATGCGATTTTGAAAAAAAAAAAAAACACCGGCTAGACTAGGAATAAAAGAAAAGGTTCATCAGTGAGTTCAGACCCCATACTCCAGTGGGGCATGTGTGCAGAGGGAAAGCCTTTATGTCCTTGAAACCTTTGCTAAGTAACTGCAAAACAGCAAATCTGCTCTATATTAGATGAGTCTGTCGGAAACATGCCAGCCTAATTTAAAGAGTTTAGATCCTGTTATCTGTAAAGCAACCCAACGATTAGGAGGCCTGCCATTGATAGGCACTGAGATGACTGGATTAGGGGTACAGGACAAGAAGCCCTCCGGGTTGCCTCTCAGCTTCCACCATCCATGATTCTGGGTTAGAAGTTCACACTGGCAGAAGACACAAAGAGCAGGAATACTTCCCATTTGTATATTGTTCTGCTTAGCTTTCTGCCATTTTTTACTCCTCCCTCTTCTTGCTGCCCCTAAAAATCTCAGCCCCATTTAAAAATATATATATATCTAGCTGTTTTCCCCAATGCTATTTCCCTTTCCCAGAAAATTACTATTTCATTCACAAATCACAAGTGTATCAAAGCTGGAAGGGACTTAGATTTGGAAGTCATGGAGGGGAGAGTGAAGAACAAGGGGAGAGAATGAACTTGTCCAAGATCATTCTACTAATTAGTGGAGAAAGTGCTCTAGAACACAAGTTTCTTAGCTGCTAGCATAATTAACTCTCTAAAGCACAGCTCCAGAAAAAAAAAAAGCAAAATCGAACCCAAAAAAAAAAAAAAAAGGTTTACTGCATATAGGAAGCCCTTTAAAGGAGCAGCGCAATCACTACCTGAAGATAAGAACCACTTGTCTAAGATCAGCTTCTGCCCATTTTATAAGCCTAAGCAGTGCTTGAGTTCCCTAGGGATGTTCTACTAACAGGTGCATTTTAAACCTTTAGGTCAGTTTAAAGGGAGGGAGGAATGATAGTAAATGTGTTGCCCAAGCCTGAAAAATTCCCTTTCCTTACTGAAAAGGAATAACAACAGTAAATCCTCTACCTTAAGATGCAGTGAATGTATAGTCCCCACCCCCACCCTAGCAATAGGCTATTTCCTGGTCGAGTTTAAATATTCAATGACGTTCCTGTTTCAACCCACACATCTGTGTCACTGTCAGCGTCAGTGGCAGGAAAACAGACGAAGTCACCCTTTGCTAATGATTTCCTAACATGGAATTTCCTTGTATCTCCTCAAGCCTTTCTTCTTCCAATGCCAAACTGTTTTTTTCCCCCTCTCAAACACATTGTACTGAAGGAAAACTGAAAATGGTCACAGCCGGAAGAGGATGATTTTTAAGGAGATCTTATAAGGAAGAGCTGCAGCTCTCTGTGATATATTTAAGTGGGGGAGGGGGGGTGCTGCTGCTAGTTTTTCTAAAGCCAGTAGAACAAAACAGAGACTTCTTCCCTGGCATCTGAGAATCTGTCAGACCCTCTCTTTTTTCCTGCCTCCCTCTCCCCAAATTCCACTTTGAGTAACATTCTTAAGTCTGTGTTAAAGGAAACATTCACACACTGGAAGTATATGTGAGGAGAGGTGAAGGCAGCCCCCAGAGGAGGGGACAAGCATTGGAGAGAAACACCAAAGTACAAAGCAATATAGGACCACATCATGTTTCTCCTCTGGAGAATATCTTATTTAATATGCAAACTAGTCATCAAGAGAAAAGAGGGCTGTTACTTTAAGGGGAAGAAGCTGATTAGCTGCTCTGGCTGGCAGCAAACAGCTGGTCTGTCCGGCAGGTTCAAGGCCATTTCAGCTACTCTCTTATGGAGGGACCATATGTTCCATCTCGCACATCAGCAGCTTTATTTTCCAATGATCTTGCTCCAGACGGGAAGCACAAAGGGGGGAGGAGAAGGTAGAGCTCGTGGTTTACTCTTTGAGCACTTTCTTGTGGTTTTAGATGCAATTGGGATGTGCGTGTTG
>NW_024343579.1:565448-584246 GCF_902729225.1 Pteropus medius
TTGAGGAAAGGAATCCCACAGGTCTTGGGTGGGGGTGGGGGGGGGCTGCCCTGCTCCCGAGGGAATCTCCTGGCCCTGTTGCTGAGATGCTACCAAGCAAAGGGTTGGGCTTGGCCTATGGGGGTCCAGGGGCACCATGCCAAGGCCGATGTGGGCCTGCTTTTGATCTGACCCAAACTTGGAGCTTGAACATAATCAGTAGCCATCTGTCATTCATAGTCATATTCTTGTGAACTTATACTAACTTTTTCCAAGTTCATGTAACAAGTGCTGGAGGCTTACCTGGCAGCCTCTGGAATTCAGATTGGGGCCTGTGGAGAACAGGCATGCTAACTGCAGATAAGAAGCACACATCCAGTTGCTCTGTTTGTGGTTACTCCCTTGCTCCAGAGCCTCCTGTGGCTCCCTACTGCTGACAGCACTCAATGCCAACTCCTCAGCCTGGCATTCAAAGCCCTCTATAGTCATGCCTCAGCCTCCATCAGCTTCATCTCCTGGTACTTTCACACATGCCTTTGGGCCTTCTGCCTGGCTAGGCTACTAATTGGACACCAAACAATTCCTGGTTCTTCCCACATTCCCACCTTTGCTCTTACATTTTCCCTTGAAAGCCTCCTGCTCTGTGAAGCCTGGCCTGACTCCCATTGCAGCATGGACACCCTCCCTCCTTGGCCATCCATGGACCTGTCTGTACCTCTGACTTTGCAGGCCTTCACCCTCAGTTCTTCCTGTTCCATTGTTTTACCAGGGAATTTTAAGATTCCCCTGAAGCCTCCCTGATAAAATCATGGCTGACCTGTGACTGGGGCAGAGGGGGTTCAGAGCGGCCTCTGGGTGGCAGAATCTGGAACCAGAGGGAGGAAATGGGGCGGTGCATGTGGCAGGGATCAGCATGGGGCATGGCATTCCCCCACCTCTGCACTTATGCAGAGGCTGTTGGCTGTGCCCAACTGGAGGTCACGCCTTCCACTTGCTCCCCCTGCCTCTCTCCTGGCTCCTAGCTCTCAGCAGTCATATCCACGCATGCAGAGACCGCAACCCTACCCCCAGCTCAGGCTCTGAGCTCAAGGCTCCTGAAGCATTCACTCAGGGCTTGCTGACTCATCCTCTGCATACAGTCCTGACCCCAGTGGTGACCTGTGTTCTCTGACCACAGCAGATTGGAGGCCACAACCGATAGGAACCAGGACAGACAAATGCCATGGGGAGGCCCAGGCAAAGAAAGCACAACTTGATCAGGGAGCCTAGAGGCCCTGGTATACAACCAGGTTCTGACACCAACTAGCTATGTGAACCTCCTGAGTCTCAGATGTCTCACTTGTCAAGTGGTAGTTTTAGTGGTACCTGCCTTACTGGGGTATAGTTGGAGTTGCAGCCCCCTGTGCATGGACCACCTTTGGCAGGGCACCTGGCCCATAGTTCATTAGTCCTCAGAGAAGAGGCTACTGTTAGGAATATTATGGCATATACCCCCAAAGACAGGAGGCAGGTATTGAATCTAACAAGATGAAACACATCAGTATGAAAGCTCAGGTCCCCCCACCAAAGGTTCAAACACCTTATGATATTGGGCAAACAGTGAGTGTTCTGATATGTCTGGTAAAACGTGAGTCTGTGCCAGGTGTGGAGCCAGATTGGGGCGCTTCTGGGGGACACATGGCATTTTGCCCTGGTGCGGCGGAGGAGAGCCATTGGGAAACGAGTCGGATTATTTCTCTTCATCGTGTTCTTAAACAATTTTAATTAACAGGGACATTGGGGGTGGTGAGTATTTTTGAGAATCACAATGGAAACAAATGGGAAATTGTTAAAATATTGATTGTAATTTCCTGGCAACTACACTGATTTAAAAGAAAAAATAGGAACCTTTAAGAAAAAAGCCCTTATTAGCAAGCAAGCAGTTAATTAAGGGGCTGTAGAATGGCTGCATCAATTTCACCATGAAACCAGAAAACTGTTGCTACAAGTCAATTTTCCCCCCACAGCTCCTTGCTTACCATGAATGCTACTTCCAGAATGCATAGGCAATACCATCGAAGCGTAGATAAAGATGGGAAATGGTTATCTACACAGAGATAGAGAAATAATTTAGGGAATTAACGTAAATCCAGATGGCTGCCAGTTTTCCTCGTGCACCATACATACAACTGAAAGACATTGTCAAAGCTTTTATATAGAAAAAAAGTATGCAGATGGCTTGCTAATTATTACTCTTCATGCGATGACATTTTTTTCCAACAGCACAGGCACGACTCAGGCCCCACATGGGAAGAGGCTCCATCCACTGTTCTAAGACCCTTCAGACCGTTTGCAAATTTGTGATTAAATACACACACACCCAAAAAGTCTGGCCTGTGACTGTCTTAGCAACTAGCTAGGCTACTGCTGCACCACCACCACGACCATTCGGAAGGTTAATATGACCTAACACCAGCGAACCAGCTGAGACCCAGCATCGGGCCCGCTCACAGTCCAGGCGGGTTTCTGGAGAAAAACCAGACAGTGTGCTCCTGCTGTTCTGGGTTTGGAAAACACAATCACAGTAACAATAAAATCAGCTAAAGCTCGGAGTATACCTACTATGTGCCAGGCCACATGCTTCACATCCGTGAGCTCAATGAAGCCTCATAAAAACTAATTTCAGAGCTGAGCAAACATGTTCAGAGAGGTTCAGCAACTTGCCTGAGATCACACAGTTACTCACCGCTAGAACCAAGATTTGAATGTCCTAGGTGCTCTGGGGCTCAGCAGCCTCGACAGAATCCTACTACGACAAGCCACCAGAGAGGAGGGAAGTAACATGCCCTTCACGTGTTATTAGTACTGTGCCTGGTGCTTTGCTAGTCAACTGGCTTGGCTGGCTTTCACCACCTCATAAGAAAGGACAGCTACATATTCAGCCATTTTGTGAACCTGTTGATGACTCGTTGGTAGCTTGGAATTGGCTGCGGTGGGAGTATCAATACCACAGAAATAGGCAAATGCTGCAAATCGAGGCTGGTTGTCAAATATTTACCAACATGCCAATTGCATGCAGGTGTTGCAGCCACACTGCCTGGTTCAAGTCCTGGCCCCATCACTTACTGTGTGGCCTGGGGCAAGTTTTCTAGTCTCCAAAATGGAGATGACAATGGTGTGAGTGTTAAATATAATAATCTATGTAAAGCACCTAGCACAGGATAAGTGATCAGCTAGTGTTATAAAAAGAAGTGTACTGCAACTACTACTAATTACTATTCCTATTATTATTATCATATTAGGCAACCGTCAGCTTTCATCTAGAGTAAAACAACATGTCCTAACTAGTCTCCTCGCCTCCAGTCTTGCCCCCTTCGGCGCATCTTCCTCACAGCTGCTGGGGTAAACTTATAGAATACAGATCTTACGTCATTCCTCCCTTGCTTAAATTAGTTCCATGGCTCTCTATTATTCTCAGGGAAAAGTCCCTGCTCCAAAACACCAAAATTTCTTAGTCTTCTTGGACTTCTGTAACAAAGAACCACAGACTGGGGGGCTTAAGCAACAGAAATGTATTATCCCCCAGCTCAGGAGGCTGGAAGTCTGAGATCAAGGGGTCAGTAAAGTTGGTTTCTTCTGAGGGCTGAGGGGGAAGGAGCTGTTCCAGGCCTCTCTCTATGGCTTGTGAATGGCCGTCTCTCCCTGTGTCTCTTCACGATGTCTTCCTTCAATGCATGTCTCTGTGTCCAAATTTCCTCTTTATATAAGGACACCAGTGATATTAGATTAGTGTTCCGCCCAACCCCAGTATCACCTCGCCTTAACTTTATTAATTACATTTACAATTACCCTAGTTCTAAATAAGGTCATATTCTTAGAACTTCAACATACAAATGTTTGTAGGACGCAATTCAACCAATCACAGTTTACCCTCTGGCCCCCAAAAGTTCATGTGTCTTTCTCACATGCAAAATACACTTAACATCCCATCCCAACATCCTCACAAGTCTTAACCCATTTCAGCAGTAACTCTCAGTCCAAAATCTCATCCAAATGTCATCTAAATCAGGTATGGGTGAGACACAGGATATGAGCCATCCTAGGCCAAAATGCCTTTCTAACTGTGAACCTGTTAAACCAAGCAACGAATTATCTGCTTCCAAAATGTAATGATGGGTGTAATGATTATTTTTCTGTGTCAACTTGACTGGGCTAAGGGATGCCAAGAAAGCTGGTAAATCTTTATTTCTGGGTGTGTCTGTGAGGGTGTTTGTGGAAAAGATTAGCATTTGAACCAGCAGACTGAGTAAAGAGATTCACCCTCAGCTAATCCACTGAGGCTCCTAATGGGACAGAAAGGCACAGGAAGGGCAGATTCCCTTTCTCTTCTTGAGCTAGCGCGGCCATCTTTTCCTGACGTTGGACTTCAGAGCTCCTGGTTCTCAGACCTTGAGACTCCAGGACTTACACCCATGGCCCCCTGTTTCTTAGGCCTTTGGACACAGACTGAATTGTACCATTGGTTTTCCTGGTTCTCCAGCTTACGGACAGCAGATTGTGGGACTTCTTGGCCTCCATATTCATGCAAGCCAAACCTATTATAAATCAATCTATTATCTATCTATCTATCTATCTATCTATCTATCTATCTATCTACCTACCTACCTACCTACCTACCTATCTATCTATCTTGTTGATCCTGTCTCTCTGTAGAACCCTGACTAAAATCTTGGGACAGGCATAAGGTAGACATCTCCATTCCAGAAAGTAGAAATCAGAAAGAAAAAAGGGGATCATGGGTCCCAAGAAAGTCTGAACCCTAGCAGGGGAAATTCCATTCAATTTTAAAGCTTGAGAATGATTCTCTGACTCTATGGTCTGTCGTCTGGATTTGCCCCTGTTGTGGACACAGCACATGACCAGTTGTTCTGAAACATGTGGTTCTTTTACACCTCCATGCTGTGCACATAGTGTTTCCTCCGGGCTACAGGGGGCCCTGCTTTCCTCACTCACTTGGGGCCCTCCTCTGCAGCCAGTAGGCTTCAGCTGAAGACTTAGTTTGCTGCTGTTTGGCTCTTGGTGATCCCCGTCCTCCCTGAGGCCAGGAGAAGGAGCAGCCCCTTTACAAAAAGCACCTCTGACATCTGAGCTGACTCCAATTCATCTTCCGCACTCTGGTCTGTAAGTGCAGGTCCACTGTCTCACGCTAGACTAGGTGCTACTTGATTCTAGGCCCAGTTCTCTTTTATTTTGTCTTCCCAGCACAGGCTCAGAGACAGAGCTGCTGTGCAGTATACAAATGCCTGCATGTCCAACTGATGGACTGCACAAAGGAGCCTTTTCCAAAAGCCTAATATGCACAGACCACTGCACTTAGTGGGCTGTAGACTCAGGTGGGGGTGTGTGTGGCAAAAGACAAACCATCTCACACTCGTCAAGACAAACCATCTCACACTCGTCATGACAAACAATGAGTTACCGCACTTGAGAGCTCCAGGGGCCCTAAGCAGCGTGTGCTGGCACCTGACTCATAGCTCGTCGGACCCTCATACTGCCCCTGTGAGAGATTAAACAGCATAGTAGAAAAGCGAGCAGCCAAGCACCAACCTCATTTCAATCCAGGCTTTTCCATTTACCAGCTGCGTGACTTTGAGCAGCTTGTTTACCCTCTCTGTGCCTCTGTTTCTTCATTTGTAAAGTGAGGTTAATTGAGATACCTACCTCACAGGTTTGGAGTGAGAATTCAATGAGTTAGTATCTGTCAGATTTTAGCTGTCATTCAGGTACAGCCAGTTTCAACCCGCTGCTGCTATAAATGCTTGCTGAGGGCAAAGCCTGTTTATCTTTTCAGTGACAGAGCCCCTCCAGATCTCAAGTGTGGTACATCCGTCCTGTGCATTAAATGACCTTAGTGCACCAACAAGCAACATGGACAAATACACGTGTGTATGTGGGGAGGTGGGAACAGGATCCAGTCAGGGCCATTTAAAAACATCATAAGAGCATCCACTTAAATCTATAAATGTCTGTTCCCATCTGTAGCTGGGGCTTTAGAGGTAGTGAGATGGAAGGTTCTTCAGGAAACCGTGAGTGGACACTGAGCAGCAGGCAGCAGCACGAGCTGCCTCTCTCAGTGCTTTCAGCAATGGATGAGCCTCTAACCAGCCAGTAGATGCAGGGTGTCCTGTGATGGCAGTGCCATCAAATGAAAAGAAGCCTGACCTGGGAGGCGAGACCCTGGGTCCTGGGCTCCGTCCTACAGCTGGTCCAGCGTGGGACCTGGGACCAGCTCCTTACCCTCTCTGGGTTTCAGATTCCAGCTCTCTCACAGTCTTGGACCTCCCATCTGCAGCATTTTCCAGAAAGGCCACCCACCTGCCCAGGTGGCTGAGAGACCAGTCCTGGGCTGCGGGTGGCCACCAGTTGTGTTGGAGCTGTGGCTATGCCTCCCCCATCCTGCCTTCCACATAGCATGTCTGCCAGCAAGAAAGACCTGCTGCCTTGAGGAATGAGTATAGATGCCACCTGGTGGAATTTGAGCAATCAAATGAAAGGGCAAGGAAGCGGCTTGTTGTTCTTCCCTGTGGGCTGGGACTTTTGTCTCCCCAGCCCTTTATCCTGAGCACAGAGACACGTGCAGCCAGGAGATGCTTTGCTACCAAAGTGAATTCTCTCTGGGCACCTCATTACTGCCCCTAGCACCTCAGGACCTAGGGTTCAGAACAATTTTCTTGCCCTGGAGGTGCTGCCCAAGACACTGCCAAGGATACGCTATCAGGAGAATTATGGTACTGGGCATTTGCCAGGAGGAAGAGAATGTGTGCTTTACATGGGACTGAAATGTCCCTGCTGTTCAGAGAAAGGAGATTCAGAGGAGAAGACAAAATTGGTGCCTTTTGCGGCAGCCAAATTTACATCTCATTGCTGTGTGCTGGTAACGTGATGCCCACAGCCAGATCGCACAGGCTAGTGTCACGTTGCATCAGCAGCAAAACAAAGGGCTTTAGTAATCAAATCCCCTGGACCTAGTGGCAGATGCCTGGCTGGCTAGGAGGGCCATGGTGCCCTGCTTTAGAGCCGTGGCATTCTAAACAAGCCAGACGTCGTGCCACACTGACCCTTGCAGCGGGTCCCCACAGGTGGCTATGCAGAGCTCAGCTTCCTCTCCATTCTGCCCCTGTCCCTAGCCCTGTCCCACAGAAGTCCTCCTTCCCACAATCCATTATTGTCCATTCCAGCGTCCTGGCCCTGTCTGTGAAGCCACAGCCTCACACCGGCTCCTCATTCCTGAAGAGCAAACGTGGCAGTGTGCCACCTCACGGGTACCTCTCCACCATGCCACTCCGTAGGCTCAGTGAGGCTGGGGAAATCAAAGGAGAAGACTTGAGAAGCTTCTGTAGCCCTAAGAAGTTGCAGGCGTGAGGGACCACGTTTCTCTACAGTAGAATGAACAGCAAGCAGGACATTTCCTACCCCAGAACTAGCTGTCCCCCGCCGAACTCCATGCCAACTCCCCTTGCTCTCCGCTCAAGGCTTGTTCCTGCTAATGAAATGGCCATTTTGCCAGTGTAACATTACTTAGCGATTTATTAGTAATTATTGATTTTCAATTATGGTTTCCTGGGACTGTGAGTTGGAGCAAATCGAAGCCATCCTGCCCATGGATCTCCATCCATTCGTTTGGGGCCATGGGCTCAGATGCAAGCAGTTAATCCATTGCCGAAAGCACTGAGAGAGGCAGCTCGTGCTGCTGCTTGCTGCCCAGTGTCCACTCACTGTTTCCTAAAGAACCTTCCATCTCACTACCTCTAAAGCCCCAGCTACAGATGGGAACAGACATCTTAGTTTTAAGTGGATGCTCTTATGATGTTTTTTAATGGTCCTGACTGGATCCTGTTCCCACCTCCCAGGACCCACTCTGCCCTCCTGTTCCCTAGAGGCCTCCCTTCTTAACTCCCTGTTAAAGGATTCCTACTTCTTCCGAGTGGTCCATTGTCCCTGAGCTTGGAAAATAGTGGCCTCTATCTTCTGACAGGAAGGAAGCAGAAGCCTCTGAGCCAGGAGTCTATATTGCCTTGTGGCCTTGGTCCTTCCCATTACCAGGCTCCTTAAGCCTGGAATCCTAAGCCAGCTGGTCCAGCTCCTTCTCTGATGCTGTCTGTGACTCCCAGCTTCAGCCTCCAGCCCGAGAAGGAACAGGCACTTACAACCTCTCCCCTAAGCATCCCCTGAGTACCTTGCTCCAGTGCCACACTAGTCCTGGAAGAAAGATTCATAAAAAAGCAGGACTACCAACACCTCTTATATATCGTATCCGATCCGCTTAGTGTCACTTGTCTTTTATTCCAGCCATCTTTAAAGCAACCAGTTCTCTCTGTGTGGGGTCCAACAAACTCATGCAGGTATAGCTTGACAGCACCTCATCTTAGGCTTCCATCACGTGCCTCTATCCCAAGAGGGTCTTCTCTTTTGACACTGTGGCATGGAATGCCAGGAGAACATTTTTGGTGTGCACACATGTAAGGTTGCCTAAGTTTCCATGCAGGGAAACACTGACCAATGGGAAAAGGAGACGGGATAACTACTCTCCCTCTCCTAGTTATGATACATATTTCCTTTGGCTTCTCAAAGGTCTCAAGAACCAGTCGCACATTAAGATGCATAATTAGATATTGTAGCCTTGCTTTGGTTCTTCCACCTTTCTTATTTTGCCCAACCTCACCTCTGACTCCTGCTCTCTGGGATAACATTTCCCAATAAAGATATTTCATTTAAGCCTTCATCTTATGCTCTGCTCTCTGGGGAACCAGATAGTTTGTACTAGGAAGGGCCTTAGAAATCCCAAAGATAAGATTTCGGAGCTGGATCTCTTACAAGTCAGATGGTAATATGGACTTCATTTCTGGCGGGAAAAGGGCTGTGATAATCCTTGATATGCGGTGGCATCACAGTTATCTAGACTGTCACTTGTGAAGCGTGTGGTTATGCGGTAGTTGTAGCACTCGGATAGTATGGGGGATAACAGTAATCATGAGGATTTGGAGGTTGTCTGGCTTTTGTTACTTTGAGAAACTTGCAATAAGGGAAATGACAAGCTTGGGTCAGCTGACCATCAATTCAAAACACCCTGTGAAAGCTAGAGGGACTCTATGGAAAATTTTAAGAGGATCCTCATCTCCTTCAGCAGTAGGGCAGACCGTGATGAAAATAAGACCCACCATCATCAAATTATAAGAATAAAATGTTGCAAATAATATTGAATACAGCCTCAATCGTTTCCTATATCAAGGTCTTGATGGGAAAACAGTGGGAACTTAAGACCTGGGTTGAGAATATTTGGGTGGATAAGCCTGAGAATCTTGAATCCCCATATTCTCTAGAACCCTCAATGCTGGCAGCCTCTTTTCTTTTGCCGTAGAGGAGCAGCTTGACTCTGTGGAGACTCTGCGATACTTTACTTGATGCAGGTGAATTGCAAGATGATGCTCTTCCTCCTTAAGACCCACCTCTACTAACTCTCATTGCCCCCAGGCTGATAACCAGGGTCATATCTCAATGTAGCCCCAACTTGGAAGTACAATTCTTGTTCTTAAAGAAAATAGCTTGCATGCCTAAAGAATTGCAGAAATGGCCTAATACACAGAAGCAAGAATTGTGAGATCAGTTATGATAGTTGCAGGTTGACGGTGGTGGACTCAGGGAGTAGATGGTGAATTTATTGATATCGTGGTATTCTCTTGTGCTCAAGGATTCAATGTTCAGACAAAGACATTAGGAATGGGTCCTAATACTTTGCTCGATGGCTCCTTAAAACTTGGACAACAGTCTATAATGAATGAGATGGCATTGCTGTAACTTTCTTGGTGTAGTATCAAGGAAGGAATCACGATGTTCAGAGAAGTGTTAGAATAGATTTATTATATGATCAAAGAATCTAGCATTTGACTGTGTTCCTTGGCTGGGCTACAGAACACTCCCTTCAGCAAGGCAATGGGTAAGAGGGGCACTAGCATATTTGAGAAGCTTGATAAGTAGCTGCCCTCTCTAGATTGAGTTTTAAAGTATGAGATACCACTATGAAACTGGGTTATTTGGTATCAACGAAGATGATGAGACTCCAGAATGGGAGAGGCCAGGTGGCAATAGTTAGCCATTATCATAATGGGAGGCAAAGTCAGAGTAGCAACTGGGGTGCCATATCTGCAGGAATCTGTATGATGACTAACAGACCATTGTGTTCCTAGGGTAGATAGATGGAGAGATAACTAGGATGTCACTTAATCAGTACAATTTTTTAAAGAAACTAAAGCTTATGAGCAGAAGGTGGATGTCAGCCACCACCATGAAAAACTCAGTTCCTTACCCAGTTTCCAGATCGACGTCACTTCCCAAATGTGGAAGAACTCTATAGTGCCACCACAATTACATATGACAAATATTCTCCCAATCTTTCCCCAAAGGGACCTAAGGACATTTGTGAGGGTAACTGTGCTAGGGAAAAGAAACTACTTATACTTTTCAAGAACTGTTAAATACAGGGCCTGAGCTTACACTAATAACAGGAAACCTCAAATGTCATCATGATTTTCTTATTAGAGTAGCTATTTATCGAAGTAAGGTGATAAACGGAGTTCTGGCTCAATGGTTTAATGGGTCTGTAGACCCACTTTGTAGTTATTTCCCTGGCTTTCAAGCATGTAATCGGAGTGGATATTTTTAGCACGTAGAAGAACTCTGACATTGGCACCCTGACTTGTGGAGTAAGAACATTTTGATAGGAAGGTTCAAGTGGAAAGCATTGAAACTGTCTGCCCCCTTAGCCTAGATAGTAAATCAGAAGCAACCTTAAGAGAAATTGCAAAAATTAGTTTCGCTACTAAAGACTCAAAGGATGCAAGTGTAGTGGTCCTCATCATATCCTTGCTCAATTCACTTATGTGGCTCCAGCAAAAACCAGATGGATTTTGGCAGATGATGGTAGACCACTTACTATAAACTTGACCAGGTGATTGCTCCATCTGCAGCTGCACCGCTGGATGTGCTATTTTTACTAAAGCAGACCAGAACATCCCTTGGCATTTGGTGTGTGGCTATTGGTCTGCAGAATGCTTTATTTTAATTACCATCAATAAGTGGGATTAAAGGCAGTTTGCCTTTACATGAGAAGGCCAGCAGTACCTATTCACTATTTTACCCCAGGGCAAGGCAAATTTTCTGCTCTCTGCTTTGTCACAATGTGATCCTGACATTTCACAGAACGTCACACTTGTCCATCATATTGATGAAATTGCTGACATCATGCTAATTGGATCTGGTAAGCATCAAATGACAAGTACCTCAGATATTCTTGTAAGACATATGCAAATAAGAGTGTGGGAGATATACCCCAAGAAGATGCATGGGTCTGCCATATCACTAAAATATTTAGGAGTCTAATGATCTAAAACATGCAATGGCATCTCCTCTAAGAAAAAAGACAAATTATTTTATCTTAAAATGCCTACCACTAACAAAGAGACAAAGTACTTGGTAGGTCTTTTGGGATTTTGGAGGCAGCATAGAATGCAATTGAAGATTTTGCTCTGAGATTTTTATTGTGTTTTTCAGAGGTTGCCAGTTTTGAGGGGGCTTAGAAGAAGAGAGGGCTGTGCAGCAGGCCCAGGCTGAAGTTCAAGTTGCTCTGCCTCTTCAGCCTAATGACTCATCAGGTCCAATGGTGCTAGAGGCATCTGTGGTAGACAAGCATGCTGTGTGTGTGGAGTCTTTGGCAAGCTTTAATAGCAGAGTCTCAGTGCAGAATCCTAAAGTCTGGGAGCAAGGTTATGCCTTCTGTGCCAGAGGTTTGTTCTTGTTTCATAAAACAGCTCTCATTCAGCACCCACTCATGTGTACTGGGTGTTCAAACCCCATTGCTCCTCCTGCCCTACAGTAAGGATCCCATTGAACTTGAAGCTATAATGCTATTTGGCCTTGGTAGAGAATTAGTACTTGACCATGGGACCCTAAGTAACTATAAGACTGCAGTTACCCATCACAAGCTAAGTATTAGTAGATCCAAAAAGTTTTAAGGTCAGGCAAGCACATCATTTGTATGATGAAAATAGTAATTTGACTACGGATCCAAGAAGATCCATAGATTCGAGTAAATTATCTAAAGAGATGGTCCAGACTCCTGTGTCATCTACATCTGTTGAACTGACCACAGCATTCCCTCAGTTCATACCTATGGCTTTATGGAGTTTTCCTATGATCCGCTGATGGAGGATAAAATAATTTGGGCCTGGTTCTCAGATTGGTTGGCACAATGTATTGGTGAAAGCTGAAAAAGAAATGGACTGTTGCTACATTCGGTGATGGCATAAAGAACAGTGGTAAAAGGAAATACTCCTAGTGGGTGGAGTTGTAAGTGGTAGAATTGGTTATCAACTTTGTATGGAGGGAGAAGTAGCCTATAAAAGTATAGACCACTGGACAGTGGCAATTGGCTTAGCTGGTTGTCATGGGTTGAGTTTTATCCACCTTCCAAATTCATATGTTGAAGTCCTAACCCTGGTACCTCAGATTGTGACCTTATATGAAAATAAGGTCATTACAGATATAATTAGTTAAGCTAAGGCTATACCGGAGTAGGGAAGGGCCCTAATCCAATATGAAAAAGGGAACTTATAAAAAGGAGAACTTTGGACAAAGAATCATATACAGAGAGAAGACAATGTAAAGAGACACAGGGAAAGACGGCCATCTACAAGCCAAGGACAGAAGCCTGGTATAGATCCTTCCTTCATAGCCCTCAGAAAGAACCAACCCTGCTCACTAATTGATTTTGGAACACAGACAAGCCAAAGTGTTGACACAGGGAAGAACGTTTTGAGAATACAGGGTGGAGGAGGGAGGTGATGGATATCAGTTATAGCCTAGGAGTCAACTATGGCACCAGGGACAACTGCTTTTCCATTAACCCTCTTGCATTAAGACTTTGCAAAAAATGCAGCTGGCCACCACTTTGAGGGCCTCTGGGTAGATTGGTCTTGGACTTAGAATGTCTCAAGAAAGAAGCGAGAGCATTTTCTTTCCTCAGATATAGAGGCTCCATATTGGAATGTCGGAGCTGGGGACAATGGAAGATACGAGCTAATCTGAGTGGTATAAGGAGTGGACTGGATCAGATACTTTTTATAACCTACTTCATGTTTTCTTGATTTCATTCCAGCCTCTGCTGTGTCTGTCAGTTCTGTGAAAATCCTGACCTCCTCCAGGCTGGTGCAACCTGTAGATGCCTTGTGATGCCTGCAATGAATCCTTCTCCCCTCCTTCATTGGGCAGGGTGAGGGAAGAAGGGGATGCATCAAAGATTGCTGGATGTTTCAGCCTTAGAAGCAGGGATGGTTGTGGGGGTGCAGGAAATGTGGAGGCAGTTATAGAAGAACACTTTTTAGAAGAAATGAGGCCCAGAGGAGATGGGACAAGATGGGATCCAAGACCCAGGAGACATGTCACCATGCACAGGGGAAGGAACAGCCCTTTTTCTTTTGAAATTAAGTGGAAAGTAGGAAGAAAAGGAAGAGATGCTTGCGGTGATTTTAAAGTGGCAGGGATGATAGAAGCCTCAAGTGGGATGACCTTGGTCTTCTCTGCAAAGCCTGAGCTGAGCCTGCGGCTGGCAGAGGTGGGTGGGGCCAGGGTTGGAAGAGCCTGGTGGGGAAGGCTCAAGACAGCTGCTGTGGGGAATTCCAGAGGGATTGAATTGAGAAGGGAGTGTGCCTGCCTTACCTGCCTACCAGGCCAGAGGGAACTTTGCATAAAGGAGGGCCCCAGGATGTTTGCTGAGTTTAGAGTGGGTTTGCCATTTGTGGCCTGAATTGTCGTGAGTTCACGCTTACCCTCAACTTGACCCATGCTCAGTTCTTCTTCCTACTGCCACACTCACTCTCTCGAATGCACCCCCCTTTCCCACCACCTAGCTGTTGCCTAAGTTGTCCGTTGTGCAAGCAACAACTGGCCTTAGATCCCTCAAGCCACAACCCACATTCTTCGAATCGCAGCTCAAAGCCCCACCTCGAAGAAGCTATCTTTGTGATTAAAACCAACCATTCTCAGACCTCTCACAGAAGCCCCAGAAAGGCCCTCTTGTCCAATGCATTCCTATAATCCCTGTTGCTTTCTGAATTTAGCCAGGACCAGGAGATGACAAGTGCCTGTCTCAGGGCCCTTGTTAGAAGGCCAGCTCTGAAGGCAGGGGCTGGGTCTCCTGGCCCCCACACTTCACACCTAGAAAAGAAGTCTCCAGATTTCCTTGGAGGTCAAAGATTGTCAGAGGTGAGCCCCAACGAGGAGCCCAGGGCCATTCTAGGGGTTCTTAAGCCAAGTCTAGACACCCTAAGAAGTCCGGGGAGGGCTTCAGCTCATTCACGAGACCCTTGCATTTGGATGCAGATATAATGTACACGTACGTGTACACGCACGTGAACTTTTGTGTGTTTTTCTGAGAAGGTCCATAACTTTTTCCCAGGTCTTCAAAAAGATCTAACATCCCCGAATCATACTCTAAATGTTCTTGGTGGATGCAGCCTGCAGTGGGCCTGTGCCCCACTGCACAACCCATCTGTGGTCAGAGTGTCAAATCCACATAGTCATAAGGTTACTGCTCTCAAGTCCCTTAGCCACTGCCAAGGGCACTGTGGCCGCAGATATTCGCACTCCATCAGAAACCCGTCTGTGAGTCATCACATCCCCGAACATTCCAATGAGTGGAAGACAATTAATAGAGAGCCAACAGGTTTATGAGTCTTGTAGAAATTTAAAAAAAAAAAAAACTAACCTATTGTAGCTGGAAGGCCATTTAAAGGCTACTGACTCCAATATTTCCAGAAATATGTTCTATGGAGCATGAGTTTTACCAGATGTGACTAGAATTGCTATTCTAAGAAAAAAGGATTCTGAGATCAAAGAAGTTTGGGAAATGCCGGTTTGAACAACATTAAATGGTTCTCTTTCCAGGAGGATTTCTCAGAGCCTTCATTAGGTCATGGAGGTTTTGAATTTTTAGGAGGGAGATAGAACATTTCCCGACTATATTTAAAGTGCTATGAAATTCCTTTGCAGAGTATTTGGCAGAATAACAGTCTTCCGTTGACCAGGTTCGCATTGGAAACCATCGCCTGAGCTTCAGGAAGTCCTGGTCACCTCCTACTTAATTAGAGAACTCTGCTGAGCACACAACCCTCTTTGGAGATGAGTGGAGGGTAGGGGCACACCTGAGAGCTCAGGCACTCTAGGTGTGCCCCTACCCTGCTGTCACTCTTCACCCCCACCTTGGCCCAAGGTGCAAGATGTTTATTGTGTGATCTCGTGTATAGAGCTTACCTGTATCCCAGATGCCACCACAAGCACTTCACAGTTACTCATTCTACCAGACAGAGTTCTCCAGAGAAACTGAGCCAGTAGGATATAATTATACAAGGACTATCATGTGATCATGGGGGCTGGCAAGTCCAAAATTTGTAGGACAGTTGAGCAGGCTGGAAACTCAGGCGGGAATCGATGCTGTATCTTTGAGGTAGAATTTCTGCTTCCTCAGGGAAACCACAGTTTTGCTCTTCAAGCCTTTCAGCTGATTGGGCATGTGGCTATCCAATGATAAAAGCAGGATCTCAATACAGGTAGCTTAATTTCAGATGGTGCTCTTCCCACTATGACAGGCCACCTCTCAGAACAGTCTGCTGACCAAAAGTCATAGGTCTCAGGGCTAGCAGCCCCCGGCTCTCAGGTCAGACTTTGGGGCAGAGGCCCAAGGCCAGCCATAGTCTCGGGCTGAGGGGTCTGTTATCCACCCCCCCTCAAGATTTCCCACTGATAGGAGATGCTCCTACAAAGGCAGCAGAAGCTTGGCACCCGTATGGACCAGGCCTGCAAGGCTTTATTTGCCTGTCTGTTTGTTGGAAGTATCTCCAGATTGTATTTCCTAGGCATGTGTGTTCAGGCCCACACATGGGGGTAGGGAGGATACAGACTTGCTGCCTGGTTGGCTATGGAGCTTCAATGTCCCTGTACTTCCAACACTTCTCAAGAGTCATCCCAAAGTATGAAAGTCCAGGCTCTTGTCCCTCAAGCCGGGACCGTGGGCTACCAAGTTCCCCAATGGGCATACTTCAAGGAAATGTCCAGAAGTGACTTCCATGCTGGCCATTGGACTATTGACCAATGAATGACCATGCTGGCCATTCCATGGCAGGCCTCGTGCTCTGACAAAGATGTGAGCTCCAACAAGGCTGGATCTCAGAGCTCATACCGAGCTGTCCCTTGCATTGGGCTTAATATGGCAACCTCAAAAGAGGCCTGCCCCGTCTCTGGCCTCAGTGATCCCAACTGTATGAGGAGAAGGGAAGACTAGAATGATCCTTAGTTTGTTCTTCATCTTCAAACTGGTCTTCAACAGTAAAGTTTGAGGCCATTTTACTCTCTTTCCCAGGTATTTAGAGAGGCATTCTAGAAGGGTTTATTGAGCATTCCTTTTCTGGAGGTGGGTCTCAGGAGCTAGTTATGGACAGCTGATGGCTGGACATTGCTTGTTTGAACTCTCGTATAAAACAAACAACCAAAAATCCCCTAGTAGAGCAAGCCATTGTAGGATCAAGGGATGGCAGTGCTGAAACAAATAAAACTTAGGAGGAATCAGGAAATTTATAGAATTCCTCCCTCCTTTTCTCCCTCCCTCCTTCCTTCCTTGCCTGTCTGTCATCTGACCCCAGGCACAGGTCAGCTCGAACAGCTGAACAAGGACAGCAGGCATGTCCTTGGATCATCTGAGGAGGGGGCCGAGCAGCAGCATTCTTCCCCTGCCTCCCCTTCGCCTTTAACACACACTCCCCCATTCTTCTGAACAAAAAATGCCAGGATTCCAAGGCATAGTACAAATGTATGTTGACCTTGGGGCCCCAGATCTGTAGTAGCAGCTTGTCTTAAAGGCAAATGACTGCAGATGGGTGTGCTGCAATCAGGACAGTTTACTGACCTTTCTTGGCATCCTGTCTTCAATGACAGGGCCAGGCTTAGCCCTGGGGCTCCTGACACCTGGGAGCGGGTTAAGGTTAGAGAGACCTGAAGGGAGGCCTGTTGGGTTGGGGCTGGGGGAGGGGGCAGTGGCCTGCCTTGGCGGGAGTGTGGAATGTTTAGGATGTAGAGAGAACCAACCAACTTTGGGCCCCTCTTGTGTGCAATAAGTTAGTATTTTACACGTAAGGCTTAGAATGAGTAGGATGTGACTTGCCCAATGTCATTTGCCTAGTAAATGACAGAGCTGGGAACAGACCCCACTTCATTGTTCTATTTTACTTGCATCATGTCATACTGCTTTGGAGGGTTTTGAAGGGAAGAGGACCCGGTTTTGACTGTCCCCAGCTTAAGGTAGTGTGGAGGGCATCAAAGAGTGTCAGAAAAGAGAGGGAGGGTGAGACTGGCTGGGAGGCAGGGTGCTCTTCCAGCCCTAGCTTTGTTTGCTCCGTACAGAGGGACTGCTTGCAGGGTCCCCCAGGGTGGGTGCCTGGTTCTCTTGCTTCACCCTTGCTGCACATTCACCTTATACATTTTCGAATGGCAGTGAAATCTCCCCAAGAGCTGGCCTCAGTCCCCAACCAGTTCTGTGCTCAGCAGTCGCCCAATTGTCCGAGGTGTGAGAAGTCTGGTCGGCAGGCGCACTTGAAAACGGAAAATTTGGAAGCACAGAGTGGAAGAGACATGACTGAGGCCCCCCGGCCCCCTAGCCACATTCTTGTTCCTTCTCTGCCCTGCATTGAGGTGTCTGCACCTGTGCCTTTCTGCAGAGTAGGGGCTTGGCTCACACCAGCTGAGCCATTTTCCCCAGAATTTCACAGAAGAATCTACAACTTCGTGACAGCCGCCTCATACTAAAGCCGGTTTCTCTTGCTGCCTCACAGATTCTGCTCTCCAAGCAGCTCACTGTGCTGCTCTCTGTGCACTGGGAGCAGGAAGCCCTGTCCCCAGCCCTGTGACACACATCGGCCTCCTTCCCTCCTTGGGGCAGGCTAACAGACAGTCCCCAGATGCCTGGCACGCAGGCCCTACCTTTGCTGTGATAAATCTGATGCTTTCAGGCCAGGAGGCCAGCCCTCCCGGAAATGACAGCCCATAGTCATTACCCAGAAAATCTCAGCAGCTCTGTCATGAGGTGTCCGGCCCATTCCAGGGCTAAATTTGGCAGGGGAGGAATCCGAGGAATTCTTTAGGCTCTCAGATTCCCCCTTCTTATTTTGGGGTCTAGGAAAGAAGAGGCGGAAACTATGAAACTGTATCCCCAGCCTCAACTCTAGACCTGGGAGGAAAAGGCGGGCTGGCGAGCCTGTGCTGGGAGCCCAAGGAAGTGACGACCCCCTCTCCCACCGTCAACCTCTCCTTTGTCACTGTGGCCACCACGTTTCTGGTTCAACCAAACCCCTCTGGATCCCTGGAGTGCCGTGCCTGGGACCTTGGGTCCTTCCGGTGCCCTGGGGGTTGCGGGGGCTCCTGAGGACCCGGCTGCCTGCCCCTAGCGGGTCCCAGAGCCCCTTGCCAGGTCGACCCCTTCCTGCCCTCATGGCTCCATGTCAGGCTCGTCCTGTGGAGGTCTCACTCTCCAAGGCCTGTCCTTGGGCCCGTGGTTCCCGCTCCCCACCAGCCCGCCATGCATGGCCAGGTGAGAGCTTGCTGGAGAGGAGAGGCCTGGACTGCAAGCTGTGTCTCCGCAGCATGTTCCCGCCATGTTGGGGACGCAGCTGAGCCGCCTCTGTGCAGTGGTGGGGTGGGATGCTGCCGGTAAAGCCGCTGGTGCCATCGCAGGCCCCACGC
>NW_024343579.1:587578-595898 GCF_902729225.1 Pteropus medius
TAGAAGGGGTACCTGTGACAGCAGCCTGGCAGAGCTGCTAACCCTCTGGCACACACACACACGCACACATGGGCACATATGCAGGCACACAGGGCACACATGTACACACAAGCACTGTTATGCATTGAATGTTTGTGTTACCGCCCAAATTCATATGCTGAAGCCCTAACCCCCAGTGTGATAGCATTAGGAGATGAGGCCTTAGGGAAGTGATTAGATTTAGATGAGGTCCTGAGAGTGGCATCTTCATGATGGGATCAGTGCTCTTATAAGAAAAGGAAGAGAGACCACAGTGTTCTCTCTCCACCATGCGAGGACACAGTGAGAAGACACCTGTCTATAAGCCAGGAAGTGAGGTGAGGACCAGGAACCAAATGTGGCACCTCGATCTTGGACTTCAGTCTTCAGAACTGTGAGAAATAAATGTCTGTTATTTAAGCCCCCAGTCTGTGCTTTTTTGTACGCACATGGGCACACACATGCATATAACAGATGAACATTCACACATGCGCACCTGCACACCCAGAAAAGCGTTCACCTCCACCCACGTACACCGGTGCCCGGATCCAGAAGCATGCTCGAGGGCACACCTACACACAAATACACATGTTCACAGATGTGTGCACGCAGTATATGCACAGTGACCTCCCTTTTCCATAGGACCCTAGACTTCTCGGCTCTTGGGCATATAGTCAAAAGGCTCCACTCTGTGAACGGAAGCCAAGTTTGGAACAGACCCTCAGTGTCCCATTCATTCCACAGGCTGAGTGGCCTTTTCAGAAAAGCATGGAAAATCCTGTCCCAGGGCTCCTAGATGGGACAGTCATTCCCAACAGGGAAGGATCGAAATCCATTCTTTCATCTGCTTGCACTTACCCACCCCCACTGCCACCCACCCTGGAGCGTGAGAAAAGGGGCACATGATGGGGGCAGAAGAAGCAGTGACTGCATTTCTGGGGTGAGGGGAAGAAAGGCAGCTTTGAGTCTGGCCCATGGAAGAGGCACGTGGCCTCTGTGTATGCGTGTGTGTGTGCATGTGAGTATATGTGAGTACGTGCATATATATGATTATATGTGAGTGTGCGTGTATGTACATATGTGCATATGTGAGAAAATGTGTGTGAACTGTAGGCAGCAGCCCTTGTTTGGCCCCCTTGGAAATGCTGAGCCACTGCCACCTGCCACCTGGGTCCACGCTAAGGTGTGCATGACAGGAAGGCTGCAAGCAGTCCAGGGGAGTAATGAAGATGTCCTGGGGCCTCAGAGCCCATCGGAGGGGCTGGAGGTGGGGGCGGGTTCAGTGTGGGTGCCCCCTACCATCTCCCCTGAGGACCAGGTCTGTGGATTGCCCAAGGAGTCTTGGGGATTGCCTTGAGAAAGCCTTGCCCCTCCAGAAAAGGGGCCCAAAGCAGCTTGCCAGGGAGCCCCCTCCACCTCTTAACACTCCTAAACCTCCATTTCTGGAAGAAAGGGTAACAAAAGAGAAGGAGCGGAGCCACTCCCTTGCCTACTGTTGCCAACTTTAGCCCTGTGACACCGACCTCCAGAAGAATAAGAGCATACATGCGTGTTGTTTTAAGCCACCAAGCTGGTGGTAATTTGTTACAGCAGCCAAAGGAAATGGATACAGAAAGGTGTAAGCCCTTAAGCCCTCGCTATGGGCTAACTAGGCACTGTGCTCCAGGATTCTTGCCGACTGTCTCATTTGATGCACACAGCAGTCCCTGTGGGTATGGGAAGCTCCTACTACAATGCCCATTTTACAGATGGGGCTCACGTAGGAACAATTTGCCCATGTGCAGCCAGTGGAGATGTGGTAGCACAAGGACTGATTCTAGGCCTGCTGGGCTCTGGGCCCTCTGCACTCCCTCTGCCGCCAGTGGGGAGGAAGTATCGAGATTGGAGGCTAGATTCACAAGCAGTCAATCCAGCTCCAGAGAAGGAAGGGCTGTTCTGTATCAGGCTGGGCTCGCTTTCCATCAGTGACTATCCCAGAGGCCTGGGCCTAGGCATCAGGATCCTCTGGTAGCCTCTGGCCCCAGGAGTGATGCCGTTTCTAACACCCAGGCCTGAGCGTTAACCCCAAGCTTTGTCTGGAATGCCTCCCAGAGCAACGAATTCACAAACTGTGAGGCAGCCACTGCTATGGCCAAGCAGCCTCTTTCTGCCCCATCATATTCCTTGAAACCAAGGGAGTCTCAAACATCTGTACTCTGGCAGACTGGACACTGAGACTCAGAGAGCGACACAGCTTTTGCCAAAGGTCAACCAATTGGGTTAGCGTCAGATGGTGGTAGGGTCCGAGGCTCCTGATTGCTAGCAGCTCACTTATTCTGGAGGCTGAGACCAATGGCCCTGATTTATGGGCCAAAGAGACATAATTTAATAGCAGGAGTAGGCAATGCCCAATTACCCCGCTAGCATGGTGGCCAGTGTGGTAAAGTGAATTTCTTCACTGGCCCTTGCAAGGCCTGTTTAAATAACAAAAAAGTGTTAACATCGATCCAGGAGGCCTCACTTCTCAGCTGCTTAGATTAGCGCTAACGATTGTCCAGCCTGTGACAGGGGCAGTGGCTGGGAGGCAGTCCAGCTCACATGGCTGACCATGTCATCTTCATCTTTGCCTCCTATCCGTGGGGAAAACATCCAGAGCAGAGGAGAGATGCACATGCTTCCATCTCACCCGACTCAAGTCTGATGGGGAACAGAGCCTCCCACATCTACATCCTGCCCTTTCCTCTTGCTGTCGGGACCCTTCTTTGCGGGTAATGTCAGAGATAAACTCATAGCACCATATGGGTCAGCAGCACAAGAAAATGGGAGCCATTTTTCTGGGCTGTGGCTCACTGGGGACTCAATTGGGTCTCCCGCAGATTTTAACTACAGGATACCTTTGTGGAAAGTGGTTCCATCCCCACCTCCCCTCCCAGGTCCTAGCTCCATCCTCAGGAGCCTCTGAGCAACGCCAGACCAGTGGACCCCAGCAGGTCAGACTGGGCAGTCTTGCTCCCTAAGAGAAATCAGTGTCGCGAGGAGGACAGACAGGGAAGCTAAGCTCCCCGCCACCCAGAGTCACATGTCCCTAAGAATCACAAGTTAGGACCTCAAGGCCTTCAACTATCATCCAAAACTCTGGGAAGCAGATCATGTTATCCCATTTCACAAATGAAGGAGGTTAGACTGAGATAGGTAAAGCAGCTTACCCACTTTTGCCGGTTGCAAAGGAGCTGACCAGAGATAGGAACCCACAGGGATTGGATCAAGACCCATGCTAAGCCACAAGCTGGACAGATCACGAGTCTCCGGAGTCTCACTGTCTTTGAGCCACATGTTGAAATTTCTCATTGACTTGCATGATCATTAGGGAGCCACTGTATCTTCATTTCTGATTGATCGCCAATGTATTAATGGTCCATAAACACAGCCTTAAATGCATCCGGGAGCTATTTAGTTAGTTCAATCTTTTTTATTATTCTAATACAGTGGTTCGCAAAGTGTGGTTCAAAAAGTAGCTGTGTTAGTATTACCTAGAGATTCTTAGAGATGCAAATTCTTGGGCCTTCCACTGCCCGCCCCCCGGCCCATTAAAGCAGAGATTCTGGGAGCAGGGCTCAGCCAAGATTGGCTGCATAATTTGTGGGGCTCAGTACAAAGTGAAAAGATAGGGTCCCTTCTTCAAAACCTGTTAAGAATTTCAATACAGTGACAGCAGAGCATTAAACCAAGCATGGGGTCCTTCTGAACATGGGACCCTATGTAACTATATACCTATGAGACTGACCTCAGCTGGTAGAAACATCCCCCTGAACTCTGCCCTCAAGTTTGCATTGCATTCTCCTATATGCATGTTTGTCTCTAAATGTCCCCTTTATATAAAGATACCAGTCATATTAGATTAGGGGCCCATCCCCCATCCAGCAGGACCTCATCTTAACTAATTACATCTACAACAACCCTATTTCTAAATAAGGTCACATTCCAGGATACTGGGAGTTAGGACTTTAACATGTGTTTTGAGGGGATAAAATTCAAACCCTAACGATGGAGTGATAGCCCACACAGGAGACCCTACCCGAGCCTCTGTGCCTTCATGGAATCAACAGGAACCAGGAAAGAGCCTTCCTTCAAATCACAGTCACATAGGTCGAAAGAGCTATGGTTCCTGTCTGGAAGTAGATGTGGAATGAAGCTTGTCCCAAACCACAGTGTCCTAACCCAGTATCCTATGGTCACCAGGTCAGCATAGGTTCCCTCCAATACATGACTCCCCAGCAAGACCAGAGGAACCACAGATTCGAGCCCATTCAGCTCAACCTCACATCTTTCAGTGAGGAAGCTGAGGCCAATAGAGGGCAAGGGGCTGCCCAAGTTCACAGAACAAGAAAGTGGGAGTTAGTCTTGAGACCAGGTACTCTGGACTCCCATGCCCACTCCATGGCTAACTATCTCATTCCTTTTCCTCTTAAGCAGAGACTCTCACAGCCACAGAGGCCCAGACAAGAAGAGGGACTCACTCAATCCACCTAGCGAGTCAGTGATGGAGCCAGGAATGGAATCAAGGTCTCTTAACTTGTAGCACAATGTTCTTTCTGCCCAGCTCTCTGCAGGTGGTGTCCACCCTTGTTTCTTACGTTGTGTTCCACGGACACCACTATTTAGTGGTGTCACCTCAAAATGTCCTGACTCAAATACATTTGAGAAAGGCTAAGTTCTTCAGAATTAAACCATAAGACTTTTCAGGGCCTTTTCTGTGATATGCGCATTTGGATTCTCCAAGATGGGAACAACATATGCAGAGTTTTCCAGCTGCTTTGACCTCAGAAGTCCTTTATCTGTGAACCCATGTTGACTTTTCTCTAGACCTTCTGGGTGGGCCTCTGAAGGCCATGGGAGCCTCAAGGTCTCTCTGCAGGGCAGCAAGCAGAACAGTGTGGGCCTCAGAAGGATCTTGCTAAAGCAACTTGTGGGGTGAACTAGTAGAGAGAGAGGTTTTCAGGCCCAGGTCTGCCTTCTGTGGACACAGGAACAGAAGCCATCTCTACATAGAATTAATCAAACCTCAACTGGACATCGCCTCTTAATAAAGCTCTAATTTCTTCTGTGCTAAGGTTTCATAGACACATTTCCCTCTCTACAGAACCACCTAGTCTTCTTTTCTGTTCTTACCCATACCCACCTTAGTGCTTAACAACACCTTGCACCCTTCAGCTTGCAGCCAAGAAAAATTGGCCTACTTCCTGTGCCAACACCTATCCTCATGACAGAGCTCAGTGTTTCCAGAGGGAGCCTGAGATGCTCCATCAACAAATGAAGGGGATCTGGATTGGAGTTGGAAGTGCCCTGTCCCATAGGAGGGTTATAGCGGCAGCTCCTTGGGGAGGAACCAGTCTCCCCTTGCTTCCATACCTACAGCCTGTTCAGCATGGCCAGGGTTGGCAAAGAGCAGTGAGATGGCTGAGCTTTGGTGCTGGACCATTTGCAAAAAGAGGTTGATCATCAAGAAAGGCGAAGGATCTCTCCAGGAATTCATGGCAGGGCCTCGCCATTAGGTCCAACTTTCAAGGATTTCAGTGTAAATAAGGCAAATGCATGGAGATGAAATGTCCCTTCAGACATCATTTGTTTCCCGAGCTGAAGAAGAGTGTGTTTGGCAAAAGATTTTTGCTGAAGCCCAAACTTGGCAAACCCAGGTTGATATAGGCAATGAGCCCCAACCTTCCAAGGCAGAAAAACAGAAGTTAGGAACCCAGACAAGGGGCTGAGCTTAGCACACAAGAAAACTTACGCCTCAGCTCTGGGTTCACAGTAGATTGAACTAAGGACTCTGAAGCATTCCAGTTTGGAGCCAGTATCGACTGGGGCCCGTGTGCCTATGTGCCTCGATGTTCTTCTAAAGGAGCCTTCGAGGTCGGCATTTCCGCCCTTTTACAAAGAGCAGATGGAAGCAAGAGAGGTGAAGGATTTGGTCCAAAGCCACACCGGGCTCTTAGAAATACTGCTTGTCAGAGGCAGAGGAGCCTCTGATTTGGCACCATTGGCTGGCAGGAGCAAGAAAAGAAGCCAGCAGGGACTGCAGGCACCACGGACAGCCCAGGCTCCACTCCTCACTCCACACCCAAAGAGAAGGCTGGAAGCCAAGCAGGCAGGAAGCCCCTGATATCAGCATTCAGGTCGCCTGTCATCGAAGGAAGTGTGTTCTCTGCCCTCGCTTCAGGAGAATTTAGGAGCCTGAAGCAAGTCGGCTAACACAGGGACTTCCTGTTCTCTGCTGAGTCGGGCTGGGTATTGCTGATTTTGGGGTCAGGAGAGGATGGGCAGGTCCACCTGACCTCCCAGTACATGACGAAAGGTGTGTTCTGATTTTGGCAGAATATGCTGTTTTATTCATGAAGCACCAACCTAAAATAGAATGAGAGCTCTTACGTGCGGACGTCCTGGCAAGCTTGGGAAGAAATGAAAATACCTCAGCCACAACATTTTCTATCTCCACTTCAGGCGGGAGAGTTATGTCATTGTCACTTAGTCATACTATTAAGTATACAAATTGCCAGGCTGATAATGGGATGGAGGAGGGCAGGGGAGGACTCGCTGGGGTGAGAGACCCACCTCCCAGCTCCTCAGGAATTGGGTGCCTGGCAGCAGTTGCAGGAGCCCCAGGGCTGAGGAGCAGGAAGCCAGAAGACAAGTAGAGCCAGCTCCCCCTTTCAGCCCACCTGACAATGGCTGGAAACAGGAAGCCCTGCCTAGATCTCCAAGATGATCACTTCAGACGCAAGTTTGGGAAGATTGATAGCCAGGAAAATGGTTTTCCTGAAGCCCATTGGAGGAGCCATCTCCAGGGCCGCCCTGGATGGGAGCTGGACTTCAGGCTTGGGAAGTCCCAAAGGCTCCCAAGAGATTGCTTAGGAGCAAATCCTGTGAAAGGTCCTCATTGCCCTGGAGGCTGGAGGGAGGCTGAGGTTAGGGGGTCTGCCCAAGGTCACCACCACCGACAGCTACAACCTGGCTTATGGGCCAGAATCCGGCTTGTGGTAAAGAATTAGTCAGGGGTGACAACACTCAAAACCTCAGTGTCTGGAGAAAAATGGCATTCATTATGTTGTAGGGCTCTCAATCTGATTTAGCTGTTGATCTAAAAATTAAGAGCAAGAAAGAGACAGAGAGAGAAACAGAAAGACAGAGTAAGAGATGGGGAGTTATTCTACTAAAAAAGTACAAAACTCTGAGAGCAGGGACGCGAGGAGAAAAGCTCCCCAGAGCATTTATGGCTGTTAAGAGAACATTGATGAAGCCATCCCTGACTGCACAAAGGGCAGTCCAGTGTGCAGGAGAGGACAATAGACTGGCATCAGCAGCCTGGATGCCTGTCCCTGCTCTGCCACTTGTTAGCTCTGTGACTATAGGCCAGTCACTAGCTCTCTCTGAAACTTAGTGGCCTTAACTTGAATATGGGGACAATAAACATTGTCACCTCATAGGACTGTTGTAAGGGTCAAATTAGCTAATGGTGGTGAAAATGCTTTGAAAAGCATCGAGGGTTGAGAGAAGAGTACAGTGTGGGACAATGTGAGAAGCACGGAGATCCTCAAATGCACTCTACACTCTATGAAACTGCCCTCTACACCGCCCCATATCTTATTCCTCCTTTGCCTAGTGAAATCTCTTTCAGGCATCAGAATAAAAGTTAGGTCCTTAGGGAAACCTTTTCTGACCCCCCACCCCCCTGGCTAGACCAAGCCCCTGTTTGGCTCCCTCTACTTCTCCTGCAGAATGCTTGCCTCTATTGTGTGATTGTATCCCTCCCTACAGTTTAAACTATATGGCCAGGGGCTCCTCCTTCTATGCTGTTGAATGCCCAGCCTGGAGCCAGGGGTCTGGCAAAGTGGATTGCTGAATGGATGAATGAATGAATGAATGGCCCACTATATTCAGCTCAACTTCCCTGAATTGCATTTTCTTTGTTTGCTAAGTGAGAATGATAATGTCGCAGTTGATGGTTCTAGTAGTTATAAAGACAGCTCATTTGTAGCCTTTTGTGTAGATAATCTCATGTAGTCCTTGCAACAGTTCTGTTATTATCCTTTGCAAATTGGGGAACTGTTGCTTAATGTAGTCGCGTAAATCTGCTCTAGGTCACATAGCCTATAAGGAGTGGATCCAGTAAGTGAACCCAGATCAACCTTACACTAGAAGCATGGCCTCACTATACCATCGCATTGCCAATTGTGGCACAATAATGTATTCAGAACACTTTCTAGAGTCTTACAGAAAGTGGCAGAAGAAATTGCAGAGTGGAGTAGACGTGGTGGTGGTGGTGATG
>NW_024343579.1:603970-640369 GCF_902729225.1 Pteropus medius
TTTTGACACCTTGGGATGAGAGAAAGAAAGGGACACGTTACTACTGAATGGAAATGGGAGTTCAGGTTCTCCATTAGGCCTCCAAGACACCTCCCTGGCTGAGAAGGGGAGGGATACTTCCTCCTGCTCCCCTGCTGGCCTCCATGACATGATGAGTAGAGGTCTCTTTTAGTGCTGTGGGGAATGAAGAATCTAGCTCCCTACCCAAAGGAGAGGTCAGATGACTGTGAGGGTGGAAGTATAAGCATTCCACTTAGCCTTTGCTGATTGGGAGCGGGTGAGGGTCACAGGTTTTCCTGTACTGTTTGGTTAGAATAGAGCAGTTATTTTCTGTTGGAACTTTTTAAAAAATCTGTTCCCATTGAGGTATCTTCCTTGCTGGCTTCTTCAGCTCTATGTCTGGGATATATGAGGCAAAAAGAAAACCCGGGGAACTCTCTATCATGTTGTTCCCTAGGTCCCCCAGTCCCTGGCTGATTTACTTCCTGTTTCCTCCTTTCAGAGTTTTTTTTTAATACTTGTTTTATATATGATGTCTAGGGGAGTTTATTGTGGTTAGTGACAGGAATAAGGAGAAGTCTGTCTACTCCGTCTCGTCCCAGCTGGCATTTATCTCTTTTAAACCTCACAGCAACCTTATAAAGCAGGCACTAGTGTTATCTCCATCCTACAGATGAGACAACTGAGGCCACACAATCACCAAGTGCTAGAGCCAGGCTAAAACCTCGGACTTCTAACTCCTGGTGCAGAGTGGATTCTATGGCACGAGACACATCTTTGTATGTTCTACATTTTTTAAGAGAAAAAAAATTATTACAATAAAAAATGCACTTATAAAATGTCCACAGAAGGCATGTAATTCTTCACTGCTATGTAAATTTATTTGGAATATTTTATTCACCTTCTATAGTTATGATGATGCCACCTAAAACATGCTGTAAATGATGAGTTGCAATCTATACCAAATGTGTCACTGATTTTCAATGATCATTGGTTTAATAATGATTATGTTAAAGGACTATAAATCACAACTATATTCTGGATGTTTATTTACTGCCATGTAGTGTAGTGGAATTTAAAGTATAGTTGCACATGGATGGTACAGAAATACATTCAGTACTAAATTATTTTATACCTTCATGACAGATTAACATTCTTCCTGATTAAAAATAACAGCTTCAGTCTATTGCCATGCCACCCTGAACAAGCCCGATCCCATCTAATCTTAGAAGCTAAGCAGGGTTGGGCCTGGTTAGTACTTGGATGGGAGACCATCCACGAAGACCAGGTGCTCTAGGCGTAAAAAAATGAAAAAAATAAGGGATTGTAAGCTGACAAGGTCCTTGCAATCCGTGAGGTCAACCAAGGGTTGCCTCACCTAATAAACAAACAAACCAACAAGGAAATAAATAAATATAACAGCTTCGGCTATGGTCTGTAATGCCACTCCAAGATTCTCCAAGCAGTAATTTGTGTGTATGTGTGTCTACATGTGCACCCATGTAACAACTTAAAGTATATATTTAGTAAACAAGTGCAACATTTTTCATGTTTAAATATTATACTTGGATTATTTGTAAAACCAATAAAACCTCACACAAATACTGTTAATTTCAGAGAAAAGATCCATCAACTCATAATTATTCTAATATGCTTTAGTTGAACACACATGAAATTTCTGAAAGATGCATATATTGTCTAAGATAATAAGGTATAAAATGAGTGTTTCATATTTTATACTATGAAATGTGCATTTCTGATATTTGTTTAATGCCGTATAAAGTTTAACTCAAGAAATTCTAAATCCTGGATTCCCCACAGTTCATTTAGAAAACACCTCCCAGTTCTGGCTCTCGCAGCAGGTTTAACAGATTAAACGTGATGAAGTGTTCTAGCTCCCTCTATTTCAAGTATCAAAGGAAAATGAGGCTCAAACATCTCTGTAGGTTGTAGCCGAAAATGCAAAGCTTTAGAAAACAGTCAAATGTGTTTTGAAATAAGATATAAATTGAAAAAAAAGATTCCTAAGTGTCTGTGTTAGGCTGGTGAATACTAGGACTTTAAAACAATTTTATTAAATCTGAATATTTGTTCAAAGATGATAAAGAACACAATTTGCCTATAAATATATGGTTTTGGAGAGGACTCAGTCTTGATGTTTAAAACTTTTTCAACATCGTTGACTTTGGTTTTGTTTGCTTTTGAATGATATTAATTTAAAATTCAACTGAACATAAATATTTGTCCTCATTTTATAATGAAATGACTTACTTTTGAAATAGAGTTTTTTTTTAAAGCACTAGAAAGAGACTTTACTAAAGCTGTTTAAATGTGTCTTTTAATGTCATCAGAAATCCTGCAGTACAGAAAGTATCTTGTACCCTCAAGGTTTCAGAGTGAGCTGTTCTTCTGAAATTGCAATGCCATTTAAAACACCAAAAAGTCAAATAGGAGACTACTGAAATAAAGCACTGTGTCTAAAAGTTATAAGCATGATCCCACAGTCTGAGTTAGCAACTTACCACCTCTTCTTAGGCACGCTAAGTTTTCAGCTTAGAAAATAATCTAAGTTGGTCCTTAACATATTTATTAAGTATTATGAATATATTAAGATTCTCTCCTCAAAGTTAAAAAATGATGTCTCACTAAAGAGTAATAAGTATATCTTGCTTTTAGACATTAGACTTTCTGGAATTGGCCCAACTGTATAAAACTTTTAAGAATTAGATGAAAGTGTGGAAACAACACTCTATGAAAACAGCGTGACATAATTAAACATCACTATGTTGAACCTTTTTCTAAAGTTAACTCATAATAGAAATTATGAGACTTCTATAACATTAATTTTAAAAACACACTAGAAAAAGTGCTATTTTTCAAAAAGTAGAATTTTTTCCCTACTATATATCAACATGGAATAATTTCAGTTCTCCTGTACTAAAAGCTGGACTTTTAAAAAAAACCCTAATATTGTAATACTGAATATAATGATATTAATCAGCAGCGGCTTCAGATTCAGCTGGACGCCTGATTAGTCTTGGAATTCCTCTTTCTCCTGCAGGACGTTTTGGTTTTCCAAACTTATGTGCATGCTGCTTGAAGAGTACTTCTACATAAAGAAAGGCTGCAGTCAGCTCATCCCCATTGTCTATCTCGATTTCTCATCCATTTATACTTGTCTTTCTACAATTTCTAGCAGAGGGCTCTTAGAGCTAGAATACAGCATCCATTCTCTTATAATGTGTGCATATCTGGGCATTGAATAAATCAAAACTATGGACTCTAAATAGTCTCCTTAATGGGAATATTTATATAGAAAGAAATAGTAACGTGTTGAATCCTTGGGAATCTTCTTCGGCACATCGTTTAGTTCTGTATTTGTTGTGTTGGTCGAAATCATGATTTCATTTTTGATATCTATTTCCAATTGCACATAGTTGAGCTCTTATGCAATTTTCCCAAAGCCTACAAAGCCTGTAAAGCTTATCGAGAAATAGGAAATGCTACTCCTTGCAGTGTTTGATGTTTAGTATCCACACCCTCATAAGTTTGTTCATCATTAATTTTAATTTTTTGCAATTCTTCCTCAACTGCAGTCAGTGGCGCAGATGATTGTGGCAGCAATTTTTTTTTTATATCCGTGCAATGATACATTGTCCTTTACTCTTCCAAATATGTCAGCTTTCATGTGGCCAGCTCCAAACTCCCTTTTCAGAATCGCCCTTTTTGCTGCATAGAACATTTTTTGACAAACATGAGACCATGCAATAAATATCCATTCGTATTCCTGGGCATTCTGAGAATCTAATCTGAATAATATGCAACACGGTCATTTGTCCTCCAACAAGGAAAACAAAGGAATCATAACCCCTATGCCAGGAATCTGAAGGCTGCCTGCATGATCCAATCACAAGTTTCTCATTTTCAATAGATATTTTCAGAGGTCTGTATCTTCCATTTCTTACCCAGATAAAGGTATGTTTAATATCTTCGCTTGCTGATAAGAAAAAGGGAAAGTTGGGCTAATGTCGGGAGAGGTGGAAGGCACTCCCCCTTCACCCAGGCCACCTCTGAAGGAAACCAATTTCCCTCACGCCTGTGAATTTTGGGTCATCTGCAACTGTGGTAGCAGCCTGGCCCAGGGCTAGAGGGACGCAGTCCAGGAGTTCCTGGGGACACGGGAGAGCATGGAGAGGGAGAGGTGCAGGGGCCCCGCTGGCCACACGAGACCAGACTCCCCACGCTCCTGGCCCATCACCTGCCGGCCGTCGGGCTTACCGGGCACCGCGGTGGTTATCTTGGTTGCTGGTTTGGGGGACTGTTCCATATTTTCTTGATAGGCGGCTAAAGTCTGGCAGAATATAGCAGGAGGACTTCAGCTTGTTACCAGGCTGCTGAGAGGAGAGGTGGTAAAGAACTGGTGAGCCTTGCTGTCAGAGAATGGGCCCAGGGCAGGCTGCGGGTGTGGAGTTTTAAATTAAGGGAGATTTTTACCAGACACAGCGGTTTCTGGTGCCAATTTGGAGTAGGCAATGACTCTGCTTTCCCATGCCCTCTGAGGGGAGGAAATGGAGACCTCTCTCATGCTTGCCTTTGTGGACAGTGTGGCTCCTCTCTCATGCTTGCCTTTGTGGACAGTGTGGCTCCTATCTGATGGCTTACCCATCTCTGTCCTTCCAGCTTGTGATCCAGAACCCTCTGCTGAGCATCAAGTTGAGAGTCAAGCCAAAGCCCTTACAGGATTTGCCAAGGACCTGATGTGTGGCACCATTCCTGGACCCTTCTCTTGCTCCTTGGGCACTGGTAGACATGGTAGGAAGTACTCAGGGCTCACCCATAACACTCACTGCCACTTTGAGTTCTTGGAAGCACTTGCCCATGTCTTATCTCATTAGAAACTCAACTTCTGTTAGTTACCCTTATTAGCCACAATTTACAGGTGAGGACACTGAGGTCCAGAAAGGTGAAGTGACTTGCTAAAAGTTTACAGCTCCTAAATGCTTGTGTACTTGGTTCCCCATGATTGAGAAGTCGTGTTGAGTGGGGGAGGATACTCTACCTGATCCAGCTGAGTCACCAGCATCTCGTTCAGTGCCTGGCACAGAAGCTAGGGAGAATTTTCTTTCTGTTTTCTTTCTACCCTGGCTCAATTTTGGATGAGGTTCAGTTGGGGGCTGGCACCACTAAGCAGTCCCAAATCCCACTCATATGCAGAAAGTCAGGCCTGGGGTGTGGGTAGAAGGAAAGTATTAGAGAGTAGCCCACTATAACCAGCCCATCTAACCTTGGAGCTTGTTGATACCTGGCTTTCCATTGCAGAGGGACCAGGGGATGGATGGCCCAAGGTTTGGTGTAAGCTAAAAGGGGCACAATGGCACAGCAGTGGGGTCCATGGACAATGAGAGGGGGCTCTTTTGTTACCTTCTCTCTAGTGTTTAGGAAATGTTTTCTGTGGATGGGTCCATATCAACACCCCCTTTTATACCCCGCCCGATGCCCTTTGAGCAGGACCAAGCTGGTGACTTCATGCTAATTACGAGGCTTCGATTACAGGGCTGAGCAGACATATCTCACGGTACATCTTTTTGGACCAAGCCGAGCTTATATATGTGCTGCTAAATAGAAATATTGCTCTCGGATAAGATTCATAATAAACTGCTGCTTGGTCTGATTTGGAGCTGCTCAGGAGACTGGAGGAAATGGATTCATGTGGCTCCTCCACAGTGAGGCTCTTGGTAACATCTAATAAACCCAGAAATTTATGAGGGACACGCACACACACACACACACACACACACGAAACAATTTTCTGATGCTATTTTTCTCTGTGGCCAGGCAGGAGGGGAGCTGTTTTGCAGCATTGTAGAATGGCTTTATAGCAAAGGGGCTCATGGTGGCTTTGGTATGGTGAGTGCTGCGGTGCTGAGAGAAGGGGCCGCCTTCGTTGAGTGGTCACTGAGGCTTGTCTTAAGTGCTATAGACCCTTGCAGGCTTTCTCTTGCCAACCAAAACCTGCTAACCTGGCCTGAAGCCCCATGGAGGACAAAGCCTTTGTTCTCTTCTTGTATTCCAGCTTCCGGGGCCAGGATTCTAGAAACAGGGCCCGGGGGATGCTGTGCTTGGAGGGCTGGCCAGGCTGGCAGGGCATCATGGGTGACAGACTATCCTCGTAGCCTTCTTATCTTGATGCTCTGAGCTTGCCACCTGACAGGTTGGGGTAAACTGACCTGACCTACAGACTTTTGGGTTCATAGAGCCCCTGATCCCGGGAGCCTGTGTGATGAGAAGGCTGGGGTTGAGGGCAGGGGCAGGGAGCTGGCTCTGTGATGACAGCAGGACCCTAGTGACCCATGTCTACTGTTTGTCTTTCCAATGAAGGCTCACAATATCCAGGGAGGGGCCTCCTCTGAGACACCATATGTGACCCAAATTCAGAACTGTTACTTTCTGAAACCTGAGACAGTTTTAGGTTTGGTGGCAAGGCGTCCTTAGAAGAAAGTCTTCTACTTATGAATCAAATCAACTTTATGTTTCTTAATTCTCCTCAGAGAACAATGAGGATTTCCACCTACCTATACCTGTAGAGGCTGGAGAGTTTACAATTCTTGATTGGACTTTGAATACATAACCCCTTGGCCTGTCATGTTCTGTTAATGCTCAGTTAAGTCATCATTCTCTGAGCACACACCACATGCCAGAGGCTGCAAGTAAATACAGGCTCTCCTTGAACCTTTACAACGAACCTACCACAGTGTATTAGTTTCCTATAACACATTACCACAAACTGGGCAGCTTTAAACAACTATATTCTTTCACAGTCTGGAAGCCAGAAGTCCAAAATCGGTATCACTGGGCTAAATCAAGGTGTTGGCAGGGTTACGCTCCCCCTAGAAGCTCCAGAAGAGAACCGTCCCTTGCCTTTTCTAGCTTCTGGTGGCTCCAAGCATTCCCTGGCTTGTGACCACATCAATTCTATTTCTGCCTCCAGGAACACATCACATTATCTTCTGTGTGTGTCAAATCTCCCTTGTGATTACATTTCTGGCCCATCCAGATAATCCAAGATCATCTCTCCATCTCAAGATCCTAAAATTAATTGCACTTTTGGGCTATATAAAAGAACGTTCACAGGTTCTGAGCAATTGGGCCAGATAACTTTGGGCAGCATTTTCCCACCTGCCACACAGGGCCTATTATTGCCTGTTCTCTAGGGGAATGAGGTGGGAAATGGCTTCCAGGCAGAGGCATGATGGAGCTGTGAGCACTTGGGCATTGCTGGGGTGGAGGGGTTCAGGTGGGGACAGAAGTGCAGGGAGAGGGTACCCTGCTCGGGAATGAGGATCCATGTCAGATTCCTCCCTGTGCCTCTCACCAAAGAGCCCTGCCCAGGGCGTGACCCAGAACCAGAGCTCAGACAGCCTTGGAGGGAGGCATGGAATGGAACATAGATTGGTGGATAAATGAAAGGATTGAGGGATATGTGGACAAATGAAAGACCAATGGGACCCACCAACATGCCTTGAGCCCCTCATCCTGTCTTTCTGCATTTTCCCATAATCAAGATCCTTGCATTTCTCCCTGGATCATGTTCTCTCCCCAAGCCAAGGTCACTCCTTCGCTGCATTCAATGTTTCTCCTTTGCTCTGCTTGTTGGTTCTGATTCAGAGCTGAAATGCCTTTGGAAGTACAATCAACAGTCTCTTCAGCTCCGCTCACCAGCCCCATGAGAATGGGACTCAGATGCCAACTGGGTAGCTGTCCTCCTCTCTCCATGCAGCCCCCCGACCAGCTTCATGGTCACTCCTGTCCCCTCCCCAGCAAGGCTTCTGTGCTTCTTCTGCAGAGAACTAGAGACCTGGTCGGGAGGCCTCGCTGAGTCACTCTTGAATTGCCTTCCAGCATGGCTGCTATCATGGCTGGAGCTGAATTCAGACTTTTCTTCCCCCAGAGGGCATGTCCCAGTCTCCACAGAGCCCTTACCGCCTCTATTGAAATCCAAGCTCAAAGTCAACACTGTTATTGGGAGAAAGTCATTCTCTCTTTCTCAGATGTTCCATTCTATTTAGACTTCTCCTCAACTTGGTCAGATGAGCAGTGGTAATTGGTCACTCCTGGTAGCAGAATTCAGTTCTGAAGTGATTTCTGGGTTTCGAGAGCCTCAAACTCCTAACAGCTGCATCCTTCAGCTTCACGTAAGTAACCTCTGCTGATCGGTTTCACCCCTTGTGTCTGAGCCTGAGACCCTGTGTGACTTTGGAAGGCAGAGCACGTTTCTGGAGCAGCCCCTCTATGAGTCTGTGCCTTATTTTTAAGCCGTGTCCACAGAGAGTAGCAATCTTGGGTGGTAGATGTAGTAGAAAGAACATGGGCTCTAGAGTCACACAGATAGGCGCCTGGCTTTCAACTGCCTCATGCTAGCTATGTGACTTGGGCAAGCCACGTTATCTCTCTGAGCCCCTATATTCCTCATCTGAAAATGGGGTGTAATGGTCCCTACCTTATAGGATTATTGTGAGAACTATATGAGTTAATGACTGTCATAGAATGCATGGCCCTCCTCTGTGGGAAGTGATGTGGACATGGCTAGAACTTGAACTCCAGTTCTTCTAAATGAGGGGGCAGTGAGGGTGAACCCTCATTTAGGTTCTCAGGCTCTCCAAGTTTTTCCTTCTAGTACCCTCTCCCTTTTACTCCATAATCTGGTAGGCACTTTCCCATGTCCCAGTCTCCCACCCTTGGTAATACATGTCAGATTCATCCATTCCTTTTGATGCAACTTGTTACTGCAGACTGTCAGTGTTTCAGCCATGTGATGTGCTATTGCTCGGCTTTAAAATGTGTCAGCTTAGGTCCCGGACCTACGATGTGAAGGGCCAACTGACATTCAGAACTTTAGGGTTTTCAAAACTTTCTCTGCAAGTCACTGCCCCTATCAAGCCCAGGCACGCACGTGCGCACACACGCACACACAGACGAAGCCTCTCCAAATGCTATAAAGAAAGTTCTGAGGCCTTCAGAGTGTTTGGACTTAGATTCTGTGACAGGTGCAGCTGGGTTCCAGCTGAGTTCCAGCTGAAGGGTACATTCCACTAGGTGAGGGCTAATGTGGACCACAGGGGGCTTTCGTCCTAATATACCAGGACATGGCTAAGTGTTGGTTATAAACAGGGAGTTACGGGTGTTTTCCACTGACTTTTGACAGCTAAGAACAGGTGAATCCTGTGAAAACATTTGAGTCAACATAAGAAGGCTGTAGAAATAACCTAGAAAGGCCCAAATGGTGACATGGCAAGCTGCAAAATGTCCCCCAAAAGATATCCAAGTCATGTTGTGATGCTATGAGTGTTACCTTATATGGTAAAAAAAAAAAAAAGGACTTTGTAGATAATAATGAGAATCATGAGATGAGAGATTACTCTGAATTATCCCAATGGTCCCTAAATACAGTCACAAATGTCCTTAGAAGAGGGAGGTAGAGGAAGATTTGCCACAGACACACGGAAGAGAAGGCAAAGTGAAGATAGTGGTAGGGATTAGAGTAATTAGGCCACAATCCAAGGACACCAGCAACCACCAGAAGCTGGAAGAGGCAAGGCACAGAATCTCCCCTAGAGCATCTGGAGGGAGTGTGACCTTGCTGACATGTGACCTTAATTTCAGCCCAGTGATACTGATTTTGGACTTCTAGTCTCTAGAACTGTGAGACAATGCATTTCTGTTGTTTTAAGCCCTCCAGTTAATGAGACTTTGTTATAGTAGCCACAGAAAACTAACACAGGGGGCTGATGTGAGTGTCCTTCTCTGGCAAAAGGAGGGAAGATCATGAGCCGGCCATGCTGAAAGGGTCTGGAACAATCATCTTGAGCTGTGTGATGATGGGAAACTGAGGCCCAGAGAAGAGAAGGGCCTCAGAAAGGGTCTACAGTGAGGTGGTGGCCAGCTGAGACCAACTTCGGTCTCTTGCTTCCTGGATGAATGGGGGTGTAAGCTGCCCGCTGCTTCTTCCCAAGAGATTTGGCTTTCCACCTTCTCTGCATCTTATCCTTTCCTCTTTCCAGGAATCTCGTTCTGCCTGTGGCTTCGCCACCATCAGTCTCTTTGCAGCCTTGGTCCTCCTGGGTCTCAGAGCCCCAAGCTCCTCTATGAGCCTGGTCCAGGCTCCAGCTTCTTGTAGGCAAGCCCTCTCCATCACTCAGTCTTGAGACTCTGCCTGACTCCAGGCTGCCCAGCTCCCCTGCTCAGGACTCCCTGCCCCCAGACAATTTGTCTTCCAGTGGCTGTTGCTTTCTCACAGGCAAACTCTCACTTGCCATAGAAACACAGTTAAATAACATAATCATTAACACCAAATATACAAAAGATGGCTCCTGTCTGTAGCTTCAAGGGGTGTGTGCTCCCTTTCCAGCCAGTGCTGGGGCCAGCCCCCTGCCCCATTTTGTTAGCTGTAGTCTTTCTAGTAGTGCCTAGCCCAAATACCAAGAGAGCAGACTGCAGGCTGGCTGGCTGGCTGGCTGGCACTCCCGCTGCCCCCTAACGTGCAGCCTACCATGTAGTGGGTTTTCAGCAGTGGCCACTGGGGACCCCGGGTCTGTCCCAGTCAGCATACTGCTTCAGCTGCACCCTGGGCTGGCTGCCTGTTCCCCAGAACTGCTCCCGCAGCCGCCACCAAACCAGCACTGTGCCAGCCAGCCTTTCTATATTTATCTCCAGGAAGATATGGAAAGGGTACTGCTGCTCATTTAAAAATAAATGCCTAAGAAAGATGCTGAGTATCCTGTTAAGGATCAGCATCCTCTCTTGCTGGATTTTAACGAGTAAATCTTTAGAAAAACAAAGCCCAGACTCTGAATTAAGAAGGTAATCGCCACCTCATCCTCATGCACAAACGAGTCTCACCAATCCACTCTGACCTCTTCAGATGAGGCTTCTTAATGTTCCAAAGACACACTGTCACCTGCCATTAAGTGTCCTGGAGGAGGCCCTCGCAAGTAAAAGAACATCTGTCAGGAGACCCACTCATTCATTGCTCCACAGAGGCGATGTTGGTCTCCTGAGGTGTTGCTTTCTGCCTTTTAAAGCACTAAAATATGATTAACCCTCATGCTCAACTTGGCCTTGAAAATGACTCTCGAGATGGCAGAACCATTTATCTTTTGGTATCTCTGCTGCCAATGTGTGCTTCCTTGTGGGGAGTGCCAATCTTCTTCTGGGTACCTCCACAGCACTTGTCACCTCTGAGGACTCATGGTACAACTCTGGGCCTTAGGCCCTCTGAAGAGCTGAGGACATCCCTCCCAATCCCATGCTCATCTCAGATGCTATAGGCATTTCTTCACTTGTGGCCTCATCACTCCTACCTTTGCCTCCACCTTCACATGGCTGTCTTCCCTAGCGTGTCTGTTCTATAAGGATGTATGTAATTACATTTATGGCCTACCCAGATGATCCAAGATAACCTCTTCATCTCAAAATCCTTAACTAAATCACATTTTTTGCCATATAAGACAGTATTTACAAGTGTTTTGTGGGCCACTGTTCAACCCACTATATACCTCTAGGATTCCCCAGTAACCCAGCCCCTGGCCATCATTCTGGGAAAGCCTTGATTCCACCTTCCATGTTCACAGCTTCCAGAATGGGCCCACCAGCTCCCCACAGCACATGAAGTTATATGACTCTTCGAATATGGATGGCATTGAACTTGGCCTACAGGAGGTTGTCTCATGCAGGATTTCTCATCTTGTTATGCATACAAGGAAGAAAAACTCCGTGGTCTTGTCTTTCCCTCCCCTTCCAAGCCAACTACTCTGAAGCCTCACTCATAGTCCTCCCCCGGGAGCAGTGGAAGACCCTCCTGTCAGACTTCTTGGTCCCACTCCACCAACAACAGACTAAGGAACATGTAGCTTATTCCTTTTCTCTAAGAGTCTCCAAGGGTCTTCCTTGTAAAAAGTGGTCCTTCCCAACTTTTTATACATGGCAGATCCCCTAGAAAGGTATCGGAGCTGTCCAGCAGATGAGGATCCTTAGAACCTGGAGGACTGGCCTGACCGATCAAATGGCACTGGATGGAAAGGCCTTTTGGGTGAACCAGTTGGCCATTGACTCTGCCTGTGGTCACTCTGGACAGCCAGTGGGAAAGCGCTGGGTGAAGGATGAAGTCCAGAATCCTTGCAGGGGAACAGAAGGCCCTGTGAAAGTTAGCCCTGCTTGCCTCTGCTAACCTTGATTCATCAACACCCCGATCTTCTACCTAGAAAGACTGGCAGTTTAAAGTCTTTTAGATAATGTCATGCTTGCCCTACCTCTGACCTTTTGTCCCTGTTGTCCTCTCACATGGATGTCACCTGCTCTGCCAAGTCAAACCTTCCCCCAGTCTTTCTGGGAGCTGCCTTGTCCAGGAAGCCTTTCCTGATTGCTTTAGAACCTGTTTTAATTCATTTTGATCCTTTAACAAATTACTCTTGCATGATTATTTAGTTATCATGTGCTGTGTGTGTTTGTGTGTGTTTATCTGTGTTGCTTCTCCTGCAGACTTAGAGCACAGAGACCAAGCCTTACTCCTCACTACACCCACCTCCAGCCAGCTTGGGGTCTGGATTGCAGCAGGTATTCAATAAGTGTTGGCAAAATGGACTTGACTGAGCGATAGAGTGACCTTTCTCAAATCTAATTATGCCCAAATTAGATGCTGCATCTCTCTTGGAATGATGATAGGCTTGTGGTCAGCCCTTGCCTGTCTCCCAGCCCCTGCTTCCTTCCTCTCCCCACTTCTAGGGCTCCAAAGGAAGGCTGGGTAGAGCTTAGCTATGGAGGAAGAGTAGCATCTTCACATACAATGTCATTGCCAGCAGAGGGACCATCTTTAGCAAAGGCCTAGAGGCATGATGGAGCAGAAGTGCCCATAGAGTCTTGGGTGGTTGAGGGTGGCTGCCTGTTCCTGGTGGAGGAAAAATGGGAGAGGAGGCTGAAGAAGCAAATTGAACCTTGCTGGCCACCATTAGGAGCTTTGACCTGATCCTGAGGGCAAAGGGAAGTCATGGAAGGGTTAATAGCAGGAGCATGCCAGGGTCAGGCTCAAGTGTTTAGACACTGACTGTAGTTACAAGATGGGAAGCACATTGGAAGGAGTAAGTGTGGGAATAGTAACGAGTAGGAAACTGTGGCCATTGTCTGAGCAAATAGTGGTAAAGACCTGACCAGGAACCATGGCGTGGAGATGGAGCCAAGGGACTAGCTGAAGGTCTTCCGACTGCCTCGCATGGTTGTGTCTGAGTCATTGCTGCCCCAGAGCAGTTGTATCGTGAGCTCAGAAGCCGGAGAGCTGGAGCTCGTTCTCATGGAAGGTCCTCCTTAAGAGAGAGTGGAGGTTCAGGGCTCCATGTTATACCTGGGTTAGCACTTTGCTTAGAGACCTTGTTTCTCTGGGATTTCTAACTTTTACACGAAGTGTGGTTCGAAGGGGCTTGACTTAAAACACTTTGGTTTGGCTGCAAACACCTTTTGAAAACAAACTCTGTAAAATCATTTCTGAATTCCACATGTTTATCTGCATTAAAGTCTGCACAAAGGAGTATCTCTAACTTTTTTAAATAAGAAAGCTTTGATTAAAAAAAAATACTGGTTCATTCATAAGGTGTCCTTGTTTCCTTTGAGAGTTTAGATCCTGGGATTTTTAAACTGTTTTGGACTCCATTTGGTCAGAACAAAGCAACCAGTCCCACCTGGGCACGTGTACGATATTCCCCAGAGAGGTGCAGCCAGTGGTCAGAGGATGGGTGTCAAGCACGCCCAGCACTGCTTGTTAGCCAGTCTGTACCAGGTCAGGGTCAGGGCCAAAGAGCTCGTGACTTTTTGTAGACATCAAGGTCATCATTTTGGAGAATATCAGAGCTAGAACCAGCCTAGGAGATAATCCAGACCAGGCCCCTAACGGTACTACCACGGGCACATTCAGGCCCAGAGATGGTGTGGACTTGACCACAGTTATGGTGTAAGCCAGTGACCTGGAAACCAGCCTCCTCCTCCCAGCTCCAGGGCTAGCTCTGCATCCTTGCTAGCCCATGTCTCATCCTCTGAGGGACTTATCTGCTTGGTATGAAGGCACTGATGAACTCCTTGCCCCCTTCCTCCAGAAAATTTTCGAGAACAATCAAGATCCAAAGCAAATGGTCCATGTCTGCCTCAGCTCAAGACTTGCCTTGTTGTGATGGCTGAAATCTAAGGTTCTGACCAGAGCTGGGACTAGGGTGAGGTTGGTGAGGTGTATAGGGCGCAAAATTTCTAGAGGCACCCACTCTTACGTGCAGATCCTGCACTCGTATGACCCTGAGGTGAGGCCTCCTTAGGTGTCTCACTGTCCTCACCTGAGTTCCCATCACAGACCCAAGTCCCAGTGGCTTCCAGGTTGGTCCTGAGGGTTTTTCCATCAGACCTGGGGCCTCCTGGTTACTCTGAGTGCTTGGCTTTTTGCAAGAGCCAAGCACTGGGAGTTGACAAAACATATTGACATCCATGATCTCATGAAGTCCTACTGCCTTTTTATAATGGAATTAAGGCAAGAATCTTAGCAACTTGTCCCAGACAGGGCAGCAGAGGGTAAGCAGCTTATCCAAGGCCACACAGCCTGCAGGTGCAGAGCTGTGAATTGAACCTAACTTCCACTCTTCCCTATTTATTCACCCCCTACACCTCTCTTTGCCCGAACTACTGTTTGCTCACATCGCCCACAGCCGCCAGACAAAGGCTCTTGAGCTCAAGGCCTAAATTCAGACTTAGGCCACTATTCTTCCTGCCCTGTAGGACCCACACCAGCACTAGATATTTTTAGGCAAACAAATAAGGTTATAAGGCTGAAATAATTGCCCTCATTTTGAATTGCAGAGTCTTCAGATAATCTTGTGTGGCCCCAAGGAGGCTCCTGCCTGTTTCTGCCGATTGGGATGGAACAAGCCCAGGTAATTGCCTCTTCTGTGTAAAAACCAATTTGTCCAGGGAAATGAGCACAGTTGATGTAATCAATTAAAACACTAAAAGCAATGCAGAATATACAGGAAATGGAAAAGAAATTGGAGCCCTCTGCCCCGCCTCATTTTCCCGATGCCTGAGTCCTGCCTGAACAGCTGACAATTTCTTTCCTCTTTGGCCTCGACTTGAATTTGTGTAAAGGAGGCTGAGCTGACAGGGTTCCTGCGGGCACAGAGCCCCAGCTCCCCAGCCAGTCCAGGCTCCTTTGCCGGGCAGCCCTGGACGAGGAGACTCAAGGAATGTGAGGCATCTCCTATGCTTGGCCCTGGGCTGGGCATGGAATCACACGGCGTGGGAGCCATGAGCCACAGAGCCACCAGGGCCTCTTCTCAGTTGGGCCTTCAGGGCAGGAGTGGATGTTTATGAGGAGCTGGGGACCAAAACCCAAGAGGAGCACTACCACCGGGTAGCCATGCCACTAGTGAAACCTACGGGGTCTGGGCTGCTCTTGAGCACTGTCTGGCCTTTGGGTCCCTATTTGCTAGCCTTGTGCCTTCTTGGGCTGTGACCCTGGCTCCTGGGGCAGAAGGAAGCAGAGTGTGTATCCTCAACTTACCTCTTAGCTTCTTGAGGTCACGAAGCCAGTGGGATTTCTAGCTGGGGTCTCATCTCAGAGAGCATGTTCTGTCACTCCACTCCACCTCAGATTTGGGGATTCAGGGCCCACGATGCCCAAGAGGCAGAAATGGTAAAAGTATTCCACTCCCATTTGACCTTGGCAGTGACGTGGCTCTGCTGTGGCTCACCTTTGAAGGAGTGTGGGGCAGACAGACCACACAAACCCCGCACGCTTTGGAGTCCCTTCTACCTGCTGACGGAACAGGTCTTCTCAATGACTAAGACCTTTAGGTTCCAGACAAGGATGGTACATGGGTTTCTGCTTGTGTTCCAACGCTGACAGACTGAAGCGGCTGAGTCCAGGTGCAGTGAAATGAACACTGTGATTGATTAGCAATCTCTGCCAGGCCAGCAGGAAGAGGGTGATGGCATGTGTTTAGGGGTCTTGCTACCCTGGTCAGAGGTGTTCACAGGGACATGCATGGCATGTCAAGGAGAGAAAGGAAGGGCTGGTACATGTTTAGCTTAAAAATCTCATTGGCTTTTTCAAGCCAAATCACCTTGGCCCCCACTACCATTCTCAAGCGATATTCTTTCTGTCATGGAAGCGAGTGGGAGACAGCTGTTTACTGGCAATCCTCACTTCCAAAAATGCCAGATGGGTCCGTGTTTTCATTGCTATGGTAGCAGTGGCTCTGGGCCCCAAAGGCACAGTGACCCAGGCAAGAGGGCTGGCATTCTTCTTCAGGGAAGAAAACTGAGTTACCACAATAAGATGTGTCTTCCTGTATCCCCTTGTGGCCTCTGTCTTCCATAGCAACTGAGGTCAAATTTATTTCTTAGATTTGAAAAAAGATCAATATCCATTGAGAGAAACCATTGTTCTTCCTGGTTGAAAGCCTCTAAGTGGCTGCCACTGTTGGTCCCTAGCAGATTCTGCTGTGATCAGTCAGGTTTATGACCTAGAAGGTCCCACAAGCCCTGGACAACTTTAACTGATCACGCTGGCCCGAATGAGTTGCATTCAACCAAGAGGGATTCGTCCGTGGTAAGCCTGGAGGAGGGGTTCCCTGTGGAGGCAGGAGCAGTTGTGGAGACCAAAAGGTAAAAATTTGTCCCTCACTAACCAAACTCTTCGCCTCAAGAGTTTCTTGAGGATTGCTGGTTAAACTCAGTGGATTGAACACCCACATTTACCTCTGCTCCCTCCCCCAAAACACAGTTTATAGGAAAGAAATAAAGAAGGGATTATACCTATAGGGACAAAAAAAAAAAAGGCGGGGAAAGGAGGCAACTACAAGAGAGAGCTGCATCTGGAAAGTGAATGGATGAGCGGTAGGTGAATTTACAGAGTGAAGAGAGTGGAAACTTAAACCCGTGAGTATGTGTCAGCCAGGAGGAAGCAAAGCAAAGCAGAAGACAAAAACTTGGAAGACTCAGCAATTGGAGGAACCAGGGTATTCTTAAAAGCAGGTGTGAGATAGGGCGGAGGCCAAGAGGACTGATTCGGAATGTGTATCAAGCGTAGTTAGACCTCTAATCTCCCCGAGCCAGGGCGCAACCACCCTGACAGAAGACAGGGGGTCGACTTGACGGAGAGGTGCCCAGTTGAGCACATGGATGAAGTCATTTTTTCAACACAGAGATAAGAACACATAGCTGATGGTGCGAAGACTCTCAACCTTCTCTCCTGCTTGGACTCCAGAATGCCGACAGCCAGGTTTATACACCCTTAGGCAAAAGATGGGAAGACAGCTCTGTGGGGGAACTGGCCAGCCAACTAATGGAAACGTCAAATCCGAATTTAAGTAAAAATAGTGATGTGGTTATACTGAGAGTTTGGAGTAGGGAAAAGGTAGAGTACATGGGGATGATCTGAGAGAGAAAAATCCTATTTTCCATAGCAGGATGTCAAATAACTTTCTAGAATGGTAAAATCATGAACCTTCCATTTAAATGTGTTCCATAGAAATATGGAAGTGCATACTAGAAGCCGAAGAGTTACAGAGTTGGAAGTGGCTGCCCCTATGGAGTAGGAATTGGGGATGAGGAGGGGTGGGGCAAGGGGTGCCACTTTTTGTATCAGCCGGGTGATGTATTTGACTTTTTAAACTATTTACAAGTATTACTTTGATAAAAAAAAAAAATTTTAAGTCAGTAGTCTTTCTAAGAGTCACTTGTGCCAGATGATCAATTCAAGGGCATAGAATTAGACTGTACTTGAATGGTACGAGATGGTAAAGTAACAAGACAGCTTATATGAGTACTGGACAGGCATTCGTTCTGTGCCAAGCAGTTTCCTTTCCACGCTATTGAGTTACCCAATCCCCTTGTGTTCCTGTTACAGAGAAGTAATCTGTGGCCCAGAGAGCAGAAGAGGTTTGTTCATAGTCTCTTCGTGAGAATAGCAAGGTCAGGGCCGAATCTGTTTCGCTGCCTTTCTAGCCTTTGCTTTCAACCTACCTCTTCTATAACCACAGCCCCGACACCAGCTTTCAGCACTCAAGAAGGAAACCATAGCCCACACAGGGAGCTCCATACCCATTGCTCTGAGGTGGATCTTACTAATCTGCCCATTTCACGGATATGGCCACTGAGGCACAAAGGAGTTCTGTAAGGGTTAAAAAAGGGGTAAAAGTGGGCTAAGCATTCATGGATAAGATTTATAGAAGAGACAACAAATGAGATAATTTTTTAATTAAACTTTTTATTTTGAGATAATTGCAGATTTACATGCAATTGGGTAAAGGGTGCAGAGAAATCCTCTATTCCCTTTACCCAATTTGCCATCATGCGACATTTTGTAAAACGGTAATGCAATTTCACCACCAGGATATTGACACTGATACAATCAAGACACTGAACAGTTCCATCGCCAGGAGGAGCCTCTCGTTGCCATATTACAGACACACCTATTTCCCCTTCCTCCCTCACCCTATCCTTTATCCCTTGCAAGCACTAATCTGTTCTTCATTTCTAGAATTTTGTCATCTCAAGAATATTACATAAATGAAATCATGCAGCAAGTAACATTTAAGCGTTGCCTTTTTCACACAGCATAATTCTCTGCAAATCCATCCAGGTTGCATCAATTTCCTTCCTTTTTATTATGAGGTAGTATTCCTGAGGTGTATGTACCAGTTTGTATCCATTCATCTACTGACCAGCTATGTGAGTCATTTAGCCCTCCACTACTCTGTGGATCTAGATAATAGAGTTCACTGCATAGGATTGTTACAAGGATTAAATGAGTTATTATTTGGAAAAGTTTTGGAACCCACTAAGTGCTATATAGTGTTAGTTGAGTAAAATACAAATAAATAGGTTGAGGATTCTACCTTACGTTTGTAGAAGCAGCAAAAAATACTTGCTTTCCTGATCAACAGACAGATCCCCCAAGTTTGTTCTGAAAATCAGAAAGCTGTATAAATCCTTTTGCAGGAGCTGTGTTTTCTGTTTAGGGCAAATGCAGGTCCCTGGTTTTCAGCCTTCCTTTGGTTTAGAAGTGGAAACACCATTACCAGCAATTTTACTGCCTCCTAAGCAGAGTGCCTCTCCATCCTCTTGCACCCAAAGCTACTTCTAAGAGTGTGCAGCACTGAAAGCCCTCTGCTACTAGGGCTGAAATTTCAAACATTAGTCAAAACTTCGACCTCATTAATATCAGGCGTTACCAAATGCCCAAAGCAAACGCTTACCTCAAGGGAAGCGGGGCAGACTCATTGCTGAGCTATGCTGCCTCCCTGCCTTTGGGGCCTAAATTCCATCTTATCAAGATGCCGGAGGTGAAAATCTTGGCTAACTTGGATCCATGGTGCGAACTGAATTGAATGCAAGAATCGTTCAATGTAACACCTGCAAATTCCAAGCCAATGTGACAATGAGCAAATCCCTAGGGAAGTCCAAGCAGCCCAGGTGGTCCCAGGAGGGTGGTACTTAAACCTATTCACACCAAGCAAGGACTAGGGGGTCAGCTTGTGGAGACCCCTATGCCTGCTCCTGCCCCAGCCTCTCCCTCGGTTTCGAATTTAAACTGGAAGTTGACAAACTGAGTTGCACAGGAGAAAAACTGGGGCCAAATCTGGGTCAGAAGGGTTTGTAGCACAAATTACATTTCTCCGCTAATTGTAATCTGTTAATTACATTTGAAAAGGAGGTAGAACAAGGAGAGGCTCCCCACCCCCAACATTCCAAGGAAATCCAATCCTCTGTGTGTGCACTGGTTCAGCAAGGCATACACGATTTCAAGACGCAAAAACACGCACTGAAACGCGTCTCTATATTTAGAGATAATGGAGTTTTTCTTTCGTAAGGCTTGATATAAACTTTGATTACATAGCATTTCTTTAATTTGTTGCTATTCAAGAAAACCCTGGGAACACCAGGGCTTGCAATGCCTAGCTTTTTTCATTTGCATTTTTCATTTGCATATTTTAATTTCTCTGACTACAGCTCTACACCTTCATGGGCTGTCCCTATGGGAGGGAAGAGAATACTTTTCAGGATAAGTAATACCTTTGGGGGGGGCAGTCGATTTTAGTAATTCAAGGTACTGCAGAAAACATGTGAGTCTTGAGGAGCTTAAAGATGGCCTGCCACCATGCCAGGCTGCCCAAGCTATGCCCAGCTAAAGAACGGGGATCCTGTTGACAGACCCCCAGATAGCCTTCAACTTCATCCACTTGTATAGTTTCTAATGGTGCGCAAGTCATCACAGAGGCTTCAGCTGACCAGACCTGGAAGGACAGGAAGGCCCTGAAAACTATCTCACTATCCCACCATGGGACATAGATAGGACCACCGAGCCAGCACCAGGCCAGAACCCAGGGCTCCCTGGCTGCTAATCCTTAAATCTTCTCAGCATGTTGCTTCTATCTCTGGGAAAGAACCAGAGCCTAGGATCTATGCTGCAGCTCAGGAAGACCTATTCATGGCTTCCTACTTTAGGGTGTGAAACAAACAAAATAAATCTCAAATGTACACAAACAGAAAATGAAAAGAGTCTGAATTCCTTCTCCCAATGTAACTCTGCGTACCAATATGCAAAGTTTGTGGGGCAAACTTTAGCCTTTTCTAGAATATCTTCTCTATAGAAACACAGGGATTTTTTTTTTTAATAGGATGATTATGTTTTAGCTATACGCTCACAATGAGGAGCCTGGTTTTTAATCCAGCATTTATCTGGATTTCTGATTTACCACCTAGAGTCCTATTTCCTTAAGGGTCTCTAGGTCTCCTGAGAGAAACTTCAAGACTGGCATTTTGGGTTCCTGTTACACTAGTATTTAGAAGTTTTGAGAACATGGCTGAGGGTTGGGAGGGTTAAGCAGGGTGGGTAGAAATCCTCCCTCAGGTAGGAGAGAGCTGAGGGCCCTGTGCATGGTCTTGGAAGCTAGCAAGGGGGCCCAAGAGGATGTCACCCGGATGCTCTTTTCTCCAAACCCTGGGGCGCTCACTCCAAATTTATTCACTCAAGCAATATTTACTGAGCACTGCTCTATGTGCCAGGTTGTATGTCAGGTCGTGGGATCCAAAAGTGGCCAAGACACCTGTTGTCCCTGCTGCATGGAGCTGACAGCCTAGTAGTGGGGACCAATAAGTTGACAAACAACTATAATAAACCGAAGAAATCAGGCTTTGTTACAGGGTGTTGGCTGTAACCACAAAGGGGCCAAACTCCCAAAGACTGACTTCAGAACCAAGTAAATGTTTTACAAACTTAAATACAAATTTATAAGCATGAAAAAAAGCAATCCTTAAATAAGTAAAAAGAAAAACAAGAAACAAAAATCAAAAGTAACATGAAACTGAGTAGAAGAACTAGTCCAAGTGACTTTTAAAACAGTCATTTGACTGAGCACTCCTAACTGCATTTATCCTGAGGGCAAAAAGAAATGCAAAAACAATTTCTTAAACCGTTTTTCAGAAATCATATTGTTATTGTTGGGGGTAACGTTAGTTTTGTTATTCTGAGGTTGTCATGCACGTGTTCGGGGGTAAATCAACCAAGTGTGCTGGTTTCACTGGATGGAAGAGGTTAAATAAAAACCATGTAGTCCTGAAATTGAATTGGAAGTGGTAGAATGAATTCATAACTATTTTACCTGAAAAATGTCTTTGAAAAGGCCTAGAAACAAATGGCAAAACTGCTGGCAATGATACCTCTAACACTTATATCTCGATTTCTAAATACTATTTTCTACTAAAATGAGCCAGAGCTCCTGGAAGAAATGGCAAAGAAGCTGCCAAGCACTAGTAAGGCCACGGCTAAAGGGTCCAGGCATCAATCTGCATAAGCTGGCCACTAGCCAAAGACAGGATAATTTGAGCCTCAACAAGTAGCACATCAAATATCTTTAAATCTATGAGATCTTACTGATATCAAAAAGATTTTTAAAGAGACATTGGTCCCATCGGTTCTCATCTTTGGAGGACACTAGAGGATCAACTCCTTATTTTGAAAACTGGGAACTAAAGGGAGAGAATGAAGCGTTTCACTTGCCTTTCCTATAGAAGCTATACTTCAAGATAACCAAAGACTTGGTGAGATGAAGTTCTTTGTATGAAAGTCTTCCAGCTAATAAATGAAGAAAGAAGGGAAGAAGTAAAATATCACCATTTGGCAACCCCCAATGAAATGATGGACACTGATACAATACACTGGTCTTATTCCTATTTCTCCACTTTTACCTGTATTCCTCTGTGAGGGTGTGTGTGTGTGTGTGTGTGTGTGTGTGTGTGTGTGTGTGTGTGTTTTAGTTCTATACAATTCAAATTTATCACAAGTGTGGATGGATGTTTCCACCACCACAGTCAAGACACTGACTGATTCTATCACAAGGATTCCTCCTATCAGCATTCCCACATCCGCCAGCCACCACTCCTCCCTCCTCCCCCGCCACTGTCCTCAACCTCTGCCAACTACCAATCTGTCCCCCATTTCCAAAATGTTATCATTTCAAAAATGTTGTATAAATGGAATCATACAGTATGTAACCCTTCGAGATTGACCTTTTTACTCAGCATCATTTTCCAGCGATGCAATCACATTGCATCAATGGCTCGTTTCTTTTTCTTGCCGAGTAGTATTCCATGATATGGATAGCTGTGCCACAGCTTGTTTAAGCATTCCCATCGAAGGCTTTCTGGTCTGATTCCAGTTCTGGCTATTATAAATAAAGCTGCTATGACCGTTCATGAACGTAGGTTTTCATTCCTCTAGGATGAATGCTCAGGAGAGCAACTGTTCAGTCATGCGGTATTTCTGTATGGTTTCTAAAAAAGTCTTTATCACTTAAAGCTGCATATCGAATCTAGTCTTCGGACTCCCAGTCTAGTGCTCTTTCCCCCGTCTGCTGCCTCTCAGCCCACAGCAGGCAAACAGAATATGCGCGAGTCTGCCTGACGCTTAAAGGGGTGGGGGTGGGGTAGCTCTTTGGCCACAAGAACTCACAGGAAGCTGCCTGTGCCATCCAGCATATCAACTGGCTTTGCAAGGACCCGGCCCAGATGTGTCAGGCCTATGGACACAGGCCTCCTTTATGAGGCTTGCTCAATGGTCGTCTGTGAGCCCGGGGGTTGCCCAGCCACCTCCTGGCCAGGGGCATGCTGGGTAACTGCCAAACCAATGACAGAGTTCACACTCTCCGGCCTTTGCTTCCCCTTCATGTTGACTGGAAAGTCTCCATCTTCCATAACGTAAGTGGGGACATTGAAAGCACAGTTGCTGCCTGGCAGGACTCAGGCCACTCTTCATTGTATGCAAGCCGTGAGCATTGGGTACTTGTTCTGCAAAGATTTCCTGAGAAGCCACTAGGTGACCAGGAGCTCACCAGCTCGAAGCAGGGCTGAGGGAAGCCGGAGGATCCATAAGCACAACTTGGTTGACTTCAGAGACTCAGGGAAGCTACAGACTCTTACCAGATGTTGGGGGAGGGGAGCACAGCTGGCAGGATTCGAGTATGCGCAGAGCATAGTGGGAGTGGAGAAAGCAATCTGGGGCAAGAAACAGCCCAAGTAAAGGCCTGGAGAGCTAAATCGTGGCAGAAGGAGGAGCTGCTTCTGTCCAGAGGGGAGAGTAGGTGTGAGAGAAGGGGTGTGGTGACAGACAGAGGGAGGAAGGCAGGAGCCTCAATGGGGAAGACACGCAAGGCCTGGTGAAGGGCTCACGAGGGAAAAGTGATGTTTTGGAGCAAAAGTGGGGTTGGGAGGAACAACTTCAGCAGAGTAATCACACAGTGGATTATTTTCTACTCCGACCATCTTTCATGAAAACACTTTGATAGCATCTGTTATCACTGTGCTTTTCCAGAGAAGCAATTTGAAATCCTGCCATGATTAATGGGCCCAACCGTGTCGTGAGGCGCAGACTTCGAGGCAACTTGTGAAAGCGGACATGTCATAGCAGGTTGTGCCCACATCTCAGAGCATGCCAAGCCTCCCTGCAACAGAGCTCCTCGGCCCTGGACACGGCAACCATGCTGTTCTGGGCAGTGCCTTCGGTCCAGGTCTCTGTTGGATATGCCACCCAAGGGCCTGGGTGATGGCCTGGAGGGAGAGCACACAACGCCAAACGATGCACACTTAACGCCAAATGATGCACACTTAACGCCTAAGGTGCTTTTTGTATGGTGGTGTCAGTTGGCCCAGCCATCCAATCTCTTTCATACTAGGACAGATGAAACAAGTGCCATGTCACAATAAATGGGGTCACCGTTAGATAGCTCATTTCATTGAGTATTTATTGTGGGCCAGGCCCTGAGCCAAGAACTTTCATGATCTGTTGGGATCCTCCCCCAAATCCTGTGGAACAGGCCCTATTATTAGCCCCATTTTACAGAGCAGGGAATGAAGGCTCAGAGAAACGAAGTAACATGTTCAAGGTCACACCTGCTAGTAAAAAGTCGACACAAGCTTCAAACCCAGGACTGGCTAATTTCAAAGCCCATGCTCTTCCCACTATAGCACACCTCAGAGCCTAGTTTTTTCTTTTTAACTTTGAATTTTGAAATAAGTATAGAATCATGGTCAGTTGCAAAAATACTGCAGGTAAGTCCTGTGTACCCCTCACCCATGTCCCCCCAATTATTACATTTCTTGTCACTACAGTACAATAACAAAACCAGAAAATTGATATTGGTACAACCTGTGTATAATTCTGTGTCATTGTATCACATATGTTGACTCCAGTAACCGCCACTGTAATCCAGATACAGAGCTATTTCATCCGACAAATATCTTCCTTGCTTACTCCTTTAGACACACACACACACACACACACACACATACTCCCTGCCATCATCTCTAACCTCTGGCAACCACTAATCTGTTCTCCATCTCCATAATTATTTCACTTCGGGAATGTTATGTAAATAGATTTTTTTTCATTCAGTGCAATGCCCTTGAGACCCATCCAAGTCATTGCATGTATCATTAGTTCATTTCTGGTTATTGCCGAGAAGTATTCCATGGCGCAGATGGGCTACACTTTGTTTAACCTTTCACCCACTGAAGGAGGGCTGGGTTGTTTCTAGTTTGGGGCTATTACAGATAAAGCCGCTATGAATATCCATGCATAGAGTTTTTTGTGTGCAAATAATCTTCCATTTGTCTGGGATAAATGCTCCCAAAGAGTGATTGCTGGGTTGTGTAGTAGTTGCATGTTTAGTTTTATAAGAAACTGCCGAACTGTTTTCCGGAGGGGCTGTAGAATTTTGCATTCTCACAAATCATGTATGAGTGACGCAGTTTCTCCACATCTTCTCCAGCATTTGATGTTGTCACGTTTTTTTATTTTAGCCATTCTGATAGGTGTGCAACGATATCTTATGGTGGTTTTTGCATTCTCTGATGGATTGTGATACTGAGCATCTTTTCATGAGCTTGTTTACCATCTGTGGGTTATCTTCTGTGAAATGTCTTTTCATATCTTTTGACTATTTTCTACTGGCAGTGGGCTTTTTTATGCTGTTCGTATTTGAGAGAACTTTATGTATTCTAGATATAAGTTTTTTGTTAGATATGTAATTTGTAAATATTTTCTCCCAGTTTGTAACGTGTCTTTTCATCCTCTTAACAGGGTCTTTCACAAACAAAGAATTTAGTTTTGATGCAATTCGATTAATTTTTTTTTCTTTTATTGATTATGGTCTTGGTATCAAGGCTAAGAATTGTTCATCAAGCCCCAGGTCCTGAAGATTTTCTCCTATGTTCTCTTCTGAAAGTTTTAAAGTTATATGCTTGACATTTAAGTCTGTGATCTATTATGAGTTCATTTTTATGTAAGATATGGAGATAAGGTCTTAGATTTCTTTCTTCCTTCCTTCCTCTCTCCCTCCCATCTTCTCCCTCCCTTTCTTCCTTTTTTTTTTTTTTTTTGCCTATGGCAGTCCAATTGCTCCAGCATCATTTTTTCAAAAGTCTATCCTTCCTCCATTGAATTGCTTCTGCAACTTAGCCAAAATCTGTTCGATATATTTCCACGGGTCTGTTTCTGAGTTCCTTGTTCTCTCCCATCCATGTGTCTACCTTTCTGTCCAAATCACAGTCCTGATTACTGCGGTTATACAATAGGCCTTAATACCGAGCAGAGTAAATTCCTCTTGCTTTATTTTTCTTTTTTAAAAGTTGTTTTAACTATTCTAGTTCTTTTGGGTTTTTTTCTATATAAATTTAAGGAAACATTGTCTATATTTACAAAAAAAAAAAAAAAACCCTGCTGGAGTTTTGATAGGAATTGCTTTTAACCTGTATTTCAGTTTGGGGAGCACTAACATCTTAGTATGTTGAGTCTTTTAATATTTGAACATGGTATGTTTCTCCATTTATTTCGATCTTTTTTGATTTCTGTAATCAGCATTATGTAGCTTTCAGCGTAAAAGTACTATACTTGTGTTGTTAGATTTATGTTAGTCTTTCTTTTTTGGAATGATTATAAATGGTATTGTGCTTTTAATGATAGTTTCTACATGCGTGTTGCTAGTATATAAAAATAGGATTGATTTTTGTGTATTGGTGTTGTATCCTACAACATTGCTAAACTCATTACTCATTTTGTAGATGCCTTGGGAATTTTTTATATAGACAGTCATGTCATCTGCAAATAGGGACAGTTTTACTTCTTCCTTTCTCATGTGTATATTCTTGGTACCTCCTTTTCTTGACTTACTGAGCTGACTAGGACTTCCAGTACCATGTTGACTTCTTCCTGATCTTAGAGGGGAAAATATTCATTCTTTCACCATTAAGTATGATGTTAGTTGTAGGTATTTTATAGATACTCTGTATCAAGTTGAGGAAGTTCCCCTCTGCTTTGGTGAGCTTGAGCTGCCATAACAGGCTGTGTGGCTTAAACAATAGACATTTACTTTTTCACAGTCCTGGAGGCTGGAAGTCCAAGATCAAGATACCAGCAGGGTCGATGTCTGGTGAGGGCTCTCTCTTTGGCTTGCAGATACCAACTTTTTGCTGTGTCTTCACGTGGAATTTCTTCTGCGCACATGCCAGGGGGGCAGGGGGAGAGAGAGAGAGAGAGAGAGAGAGATCTGATGTCTCTCTCTTTTTATAAGGACTTCAGTCCTGTTGGGTAAGGGTCCTACCCTTATGACCTCATTTAACCTTAATTATCTCCTTAAAGGCCCTCTTTCCAAATACAGTCACATTGGGAAGGGTAGGGTTTCAACATATGAATTTTAGGAGGACATAATTCAGTTCATAACATATTACTGAATTACTGAGAGTTTTTTTTTTTAATCATGAATGGCTATTGGATTTCGCCACATTTTTTTGCATTGTTTGATGTAATTTTTCTTTTTTAGCCTGTTGATATAATGGATTGCATTGATTGAAAATATCGAATCAGCTTTGCATACCTGGAATAAACCCAAGTTAGTCATGGTGTATACATATTTATATATATTGCTAAATTCTATTGCTAATAAAGAATATTTGTATCTGTATTCATGAGGGATATTGGTATGTAGTTTTCTTTTTTGTACTGTCTTTGGCTGTGGTAACAAGGTAAGATTGTTCTCATAAAATGAGTTTGGAGTTTCTCTCCTCTTATATTTTCTGGAAGAGAATGTAAAAATTGGTGTTAATTATTTAAAACTTTGGTAGAATGCACCAATTAAACGACCTGGGCTTGGAGATTTCTTTCTCAGGAGTATATTTTAAACTATGAATTCAATTTCTTTAATGGTCATATGGCTATTCATATTCTGTTTTTCATGATGGATAACTTTTGGTAGTTTGGCTTTTCAAAGACTTGGTCCAATATATCTAAGTCATCAAATTTATGTGTGTACAGTTGTTCGTAGTATTCCCTTATTATTCTTCTGATGACTGTGGACTCTGTAGTGATATCCCCTGTTTCATTCGTGATATTGGTAAATCGTGTCTTCTTTTTTTCTCTCAGTATTGCTAGATGCTTGTCAACCTTAGTGATCTTGTCAGAAAACTTGTTTTTATTTCATCGATTTTTGTCTTGTTTCTTGTTTTGAATTTCATTGATTGTTATTATTTATTATTTCCCTTCTGCCTGTTTGGGGTTTGTTTTGCTCTTCTTTTTTAGATTCTTAAAATAGGAACTTAGACTATTTATCTGAGACTACTCCTTTTCTCTAACTATGTATTTAGTGCTATAAATTTCCTTCTGAGCACTGCCGTAGCTGTGTCTCACAAATTTTGATGTTGTATTTTGATTTCTACTTCGATACCATTGTGGTTACAGGACACGTTCTGTATATTTTCAGTTCTTTTAAATTTGTTTAGGTTTGTTTCATAGCCCAGAATATGGTCTATCTTGGAGAATATTATGTAGACAGTTGAAAAAAAATGCATATTCCTCCGTTGTTGGGTGAAGTGTTCTATAACTGTCAAGCAGATCCTGTTGGACGATGGTGGTGTTGAGTTCTTCTACAAGCTTGGTGATTTTCCTCTAGGTTTTTTATCAATTATCAAGGGAGGGCTATTGAAATCTCTAAATATATTTGTGGATTTGTCTATTTCTCTTCTCAGTTCTATCAGTTTTTGCTTCACATATTTTGCAGTGCTGCTGTCTGGTGTGTACACATTTGGGATTGCAATGTGTTTCGGTGGCTAGACCTTTTTAATATTATATAATGTTCCTTTCTGTCTCTGGTAATTTTTTTTGCTCTGAAGTCTGCTTTATCTGATATTAACATAGTCGTTCCTGCTTTCCTTTGATAAATGTTTGCATGATATTGTTTTTCTGCCCTTTTATTTTCAACCTGACTATATCGTTATATTAAAGTGAATTTTCTTGTAGACACATATAGTTGGGTCATGTTTTTCAATCCACTCTGTCAATAGCTGTCTTTTCAGAATTCCATTTTGATTTATCTATAGTGGTTTTGAGAATATCTATTTGTATAGTTTTTCTTAGTGGTTGTATTGCAGTCTACTGATGTCAACACTTTGCCAGTTTAAGTAAAACATAGAAACCTTACCTCCATTTGTCTCTTTGCTTTCCCTTACTTTATAGTAGAATTGTCTTAAATATTCTCTTTATATATGTTTAGAATCCCATCAGATAATGTCGCAACTTTTGCTTCAATCATCTAAGATAACTGAGGATACTTAAGAGGGTAATAGCTTTTTATTTTTACTTGTTATTCTTTATGCTGTTCTTCATTTCTGATGTTCCAGGTTTTCTTATTGCGCTGTTTACTTCCTATTTAGAGAACTTCTTTTAGCCACCTTTTTTTTTAGGATAAGTGTGCTGGTGATATATATATTCTCCTAGTTTTATTTCATCTAAGAATTTGTTCATTTCGCCTCCATTCCTTAAGGTTGTTTACTCTGAGTATGGAATTCTGGGTTGATAATTCTTTTCTGTTAGCACTTGAAAAATGTTGTGACACTTCCTTCCCACCTCCATGATTTCTGAAGAGAAAGACACTGTCATTCAAGTCATTGTACTTTACTATCAACTGAATGTGTGTGTGCCCCCTCCAAATTCATATGCTCATCCTCATCCCCAATGTGATGGTATTTGGAGGTGAAGTCTTTAGAAGGTAATTATGTCATGAAGTTGGAACCCTCATAAATGAGATTAGTGCCTTTAGAAGAGGAGACATGAGATAGATGATCTCTCTCTTCACCATGTGAAAACACAAGATGACAGTAATATGCAAACCAGAAAGAGGGCTCTCACCAGAACTCAACAGTGTTGGCACCCTGATCTCAGATTTCCTAGCCTCTAGAAATGTGAGAAATAAATTTCTGTTGTTTAAGCCACCAGCTCTGTAGTATTCTGTTATAGCAGCTTGAGCAGTCTTCCTATGTTTGTTTGTTGTGTTACGTCCAGTGTTCATTAGTTGTCACAGATAGGACCTGGGAGGAATAGCGCTATTCCCTCCTGGCCAGACCTCGAAGTCTCTATATTTTATTAAGCTAATAACAATAAGAAGAACAACAAACCATATTAAATACTTACTGTAGACTAGATACTAGATACTTTGTCTTTTAAAAGCTTTCTCATTCCATTCATGCAACAACACTATGAAGGAGATATTAGCATTCTTATTCGACAGATGAGAAAACTGACTCTCAAGGTTGAAATGACTTGCCTAAGGTAGGTGACCTAGAGCTATCTGGCTCCAGACCCTTGTCATTAACCTCAGTGATGAAAGGCTTCTTGGATCTAAGAACAAGCAGACTGCAATGGGAACAGAGAGAAAGGTGAGATTAATTCTCAGGAGCAACAATCAGCAAAGAGAATGGACACAAAGATTTCTTGAGCATCTACTTCAGTTCAAGCACTGTATTAATCAGTTTACGTGTCATGCCATCAGGGACATTGCACTAGGCCTTAAAAGGTAAGTGGGAGTCACATAGGTAGAGAAAGGAATGAAACAAATTATAGGTAGATGGAACAGCATGAGCCAAGTCACGCAGACTGGAAAGCACAGGGGGAACTCAGGGAATGGAGACCACCCTCTGGTATCTGGTACAGGGGGAGGTGTAGTTGGAGCAGTGGGCAAGGCCAAGTTACAGAGGATAACGAGAAGTAAGAACAACGTGTCTTGGTCGGATGAAAGGTCTAGACAGTTCTGTGGGCAGCTGCATGTCTCTCTTCTTACTTGTAGCTTCTGAGAAGTGCTTTATTTTTAAACTAAAGAATTTAGTTCCTGAATACATAATATTAAAGCTCTGACTACATCTGATAATTTCAGATTAATGAAAGGGAAAGCCAAACCCTGGGAAAGGTGTGCTTCCTGGAGAGAGGAGTGGGGAAAGGGACTGCAAAGCCAACTGGGTAGCTGGATATTCATGTTACTCAACTCAGAGCTCACCCAAGACAGCCTCCACACCACCACAGCCCCAGGCTTTCACATGCTGTCACTCCAAGGGAGAGGGAGGATGAGCCTCCAAAGAACTCAAAGTCCCTGTCCCAGCCAAAGGCTTCTCTTCAGTCCGGAAAGAGTGAATCTGCTGTTCTCACCTCTGTCTAGAATCTTCCACCTCTCTGGCTATGGGCCATATCTACTCTTAAAAAAATGGAGGTGTGAGAGCTGGATGTGTTCATCTTGGAAGTTTCACCAAGCTCAGACTAGTGTGTAGCAGGGGCTCAAAAGAGATTCCTCGAGTGACTAATTGGCTAATTGCCCCTCAAACTAGCAGTGTGCAATCTCATGCACATCATATTTCTCCATCCTTTAAATCCTCCCCACCCTCTGCCAGGCAGGGTTTCTAGTTGCACTCCACCGATGAGGAAGCCGAGGCTGCTCAGCAGAAAGTGGCTGGACTGGATGCAGCTGAGCCTCCAACTTTTGGCTTATGTGTCTACCCAATAGGACCTCCCATTCATTTCTGACTGGCTTTCCATCGGTCACTTGGCCTTGCCTGACCATGAGGTCCCAGCCTCTACTCCCATGCCCTCCAAACCTCCTTAAGAGAGATAACTAGTTTCCATTGGTGCCTTCCTTGTCGAACTTAAATCCTCTGGGATCTTTCATCCCCAGCATCCCCATTGGCCCCTGAACTGCTTGGTGCCATACTGGACTCTTGGGTGATTCCTGCATTTGGTTCATGAGGAGAACCTCATTGTTCCTCAGTATCAGGATGTTCCTCATGCTGAGGTTTCAGAAGGCCTACCCAGTCCGCAAACAGCCCTTGCACCCAGCCTGCGGTCGCAAGTGGCCAGCTGTGGTATAGCGGAAGCAGCCGTGTTTTGGGTACCAGATAAACCTGGGTTTGAAGCACAGCTTGGCATCTTACTTGCTCTGGGTCCTTGGTCAATCATTGTACCCTATCCCTCTGAGTGTGGTTCTTAGAGAGATCTACAAACTGCAAGGCATCTATGTCCCTCCTGCTCTAACCCCACATGTTCCTGGAGCCACTAGGCAGAGGGAGCAGATGATGGAAGAAGCAGCTATGGCCAGTGGGGCCTTGTTCCACCACCATTCCTAGAAATCAGCCGAGAGGGGATATGTGTCCGGCTAGTGAGACCGTCCAGAGTTTCCTCGGAGCACTGTGAAGTGAGTTCGCTCAAAGGCTCAGACAGCAGCCTGTGTCGTGCCTATCCATATCTCACGTCAGGCACCATGGATGGTTTGCCCAGCTGCGGTCCTGAGTGCCCCTCAGATCCTCAGGGGGAAGGCACTGAGACCTGTGCCAGCCCTGAAAGGTTTGATAGGGGTAGGCAGGAGTAGAGTAGACAGGAGGAAGGGGCAGCTGGGAAGCAGAGCAAACTGAGAAGAGAGTTGTGGGGGGTGGGCAGGAGGGGCTCTGACACCTCAGAGATGAAGCCTGCTGAGGCCCCTGATCTGGAGGGCAAGGTGAGTCCCACTGCAGCCCCTCACCGCCTCCAGCACAGAGCTTCGCCAGACCCCCTTTGTAAGAACAGCCAGCTTCTCTAGGAGTCAAACAGGAAGAAAATCCATCATTCTAAAACAAACAAACAAACAAACAAACAAACAAACAAACAGACAAAACCCAGAAATTTCCTGAAGGAGCAGAAATGAAATCTGGAAGGGAGAAGATTTTAGCAGATCTGATATGGGCTTTTTAATCTGCTAACTGATATCTCTAAACTAATTTCCAAACAAAGAGAACAAAGAGCCAGCTGGGCCTCCGGGGACACACATATTTTCTAACTGAAAAGTGCATCAGGTTGGATGAGAGTAAACAGATCCACACCCACAGCGTGATCCTCCTTGAGCAAGGCACAACAGGCCCGGGGTGGCCAGGGAGAGTAGGGGTGGGGGGATGAAGAGGGAGGCCATTGTCAGTAATGGGCGCACCTCGCTCTCTGCCTTAATGGACTGGTTATTTTCTAAATACTTTCTTCCCAGCTTTTCTGGGTTCACACACACAGACATACCCTGATAAGGAGGGGCTTATATCTACTGGGCCAAAGACCCGGCTGGAGTGTCTGAAGACTAGGAAGTGAACTATGGCTCTGCCATCCCTTCCTTTGTCTTGTCCAGCTGTGTGACTTTGACCTCTGCCCAGTCAATCCTCCAGAGCTTTGGTAAGGAGCAGAGTGACAGGGGCCTGTGACATATTTGGGGAGCTAAAAGGTCTGTGCCCCTAGCATACAGGAGTCTCATGGCCATTTATGGCTGCCTAAGGGCAACTTGCAAAGAATGGCTCAAGTCTACACAAGGCTAGTGCTGCCCTCTCTTTTCCTACCCATTCAACCAATGGAAGAGCCATGTTACTGCAGCATCTCCAAGCGTCCACTCCAATACTTTTCCCTTGGGAAGGCTTGCTCCTTCAGCTTGTCCCGCCTGCACTTTGCAACCAAGGTGTGCCCCACACATAGTCCTGACCGTGTCTTCTCTGCTCCAAACCTTACCATAGGTTCTCATCGTCCTCCGGATAAATTCCAAGTCCCTTAGAATGGCCTGCAACACCCTGCCGGATCTGGCCCTGCAACGACTTGACCCTCATGGCCCACCACTACCTGCCCACCAAGGTCCCCTAGTCATCTGGCTCCCACTCTTTCTTTAGGATTCTTCTCATATTTCCTACTACACCGTTGGGATGATCTGTTCCTATGGCTGTCTCCTCCACTACACTGTGAAGTCCGATGGCAGTGACTGGCTTCGTTTATGTCTGGACCCCTCTTTGTGCGGTACAGAGATTAAGTAAGTACTCAGAACAGCTTTGCAGAATGGATCTCAGGGACCATGTTTCCACAAGGACAGGGATTGAGTGACACAGGAAAAGAGCCCATTATAGCCCACATCACCAAGGGCCTGCTATTTACATCACCTCTCCAACCCAATGGGGCTCAGGACCTCATTGAGACACATGACATTCTGACCCCTAGAGCCTGGACTCCCTGGGTCTACGAGTGTCCCATGTAAAAGCCCTGCTATAATGCCCTGCAAGATGAAGCCAACCCAGAAGGCACCATGAGTGACTCCCGGTGGACATCCAGTTGCTGTCCACCCTGAGGTGGGAGCCTCTGTCAAGTGCTTGCCCACCAACATGAGTGCTGTGGAGACTTCTACCAGCTTTCCCTTTCCCCTCTGGCGTTAGTGAAAAGCAAGTCTTCTCCCAAGAAGGCTGGCACCTCGGGGACACCATGGGACGGCCCCTAGGAGAAGTCTTCTCTCTCACTTTGAGCACAAACCCCTTGACACCTGATCTCATGTCTCCTACCGTCTCAGCCTGTAGGGCATAACCAGTACTAGCCCTTTCAAATGCAGACTGACTCCAGTCACTCAAACAAACTGCTGCTAGTCACCAACCCAAAGTGAAGGAGACACAATTGTCGAGGGGAAATAATTACCCTATTTGGGGGCACCATACAAAGACAGCCATATTGCAAAGCATTTGACCCTAAGCCAAAAGGCCAGGGAGCCTGCCAGCCCAGCCCTGGCAGAACTGCGCCCTGCAGCTCTTCTTGAATACTGAGCCCTTGGCTCGGTTACAAATTGCTCTTGGTTACAAATTGTCTTATTGAATGTCTTCTGAATTTGCTTTGAAACTCTTGACGAGAGTTCCACCGAGTATCTTAACTCTAAATACCCAGGTTAAAAAAAAATGCCTTTCTTTCTGAATTTGGAACCATTGGGGAAAAACATGTCCCTCTGAAGATAAAAATATGCTTTCTTTTTTTTTCTGATGATGAAAACTCCAGAGTTCCACATTTTTTTTTCTTTTTAGCTCTAGTTGACAATAAGCTCCTGGCTAAATTTTATGTTTAGTCCCCAAATTAGGTTAATCGTTGGAAGTATCAGATTTGTTTCTTCCCATTTTTCCTACTTTTTTATTTTTTTCTCAGTGTTCCTATTTTATTAAATAGGACAATGTCCACCCTATCCCACACTCCAATCCTTTATAGAGTCAGGAAAGGGATATATAAATAAAACTTTCAGGAAAGTCTTTCTAGAACGATAATCAACTCAACTGTGTGCTCAGAGAGTAGGATTCCAGGGGGCTCCCTTAGAAGAGGTGGCTGACTTGCTAAGGCACTGTGTTGGCCTGAAGCATTGGCAAAAAGGCCAAGATTTTCCCTCTTTCTTCCCACAATATAGTTGGGAAAACTGAGCTTGAGAGAAGAGAGAAGACTTGCCCAAGGTCATGGGCCAAGGTGATGTCAGAATGAGAATGACTCGCTTCTGACTCAGTTACCATTCTATCTCACCTTAGCCCTCTTGTCCTCCAATTTTACAAATGAGGAAACTGAGGCCCAGAAAAAGCAAGTTACTGATGATAACTTCCTTTGGCCACAGAATCCCTGAGACCACAGAGGATGTCCAACTTCTTGATCTAACCCCATTATGGCACTGATGTGTGTATCATAAGGTGCAGAGAGAAAATATGTTATATTCTGTAGTGAACCATGCACCGGTTCACTGTGTAGATAGGGACATGGTTTAAGCTACAAAATAGCTAAATCTGTGGCCTAATAGGTGTTTCTAGAGCCAGATACAAGCAGGGGATTCTGGGAAAGCATCAACAACAGACCTTTAGCTTTGACCACTTGGGAGCCGCTGCCTGAGTCCGCCCTCCAGCTTGGCTTGGTGCTGAATAGAAGGCATTTCAGATTGCCCTTCCATGGGCTTCTGACTCCATAGCATCCTCTGCTTATCTAATCAGCTTCCCATACATTCCTAACAGTGGCACCCTGAGCAGTATAACGAGCTGTGCCAACACCCGTCTATCTCAGTATTAGGCGACAGGCCTCTGCAATGTAGTCTAAACACTTCCCAGGGTTCTAGACTGGGGCTCTGGCAAGTGGAACTGAGCCCCTCCCCCCATTGTCCTTGTCCTAATACTTGCTGGAGAGTATTTATAGCTCCTGGAGGAGCCCAAGCAGAGGGAAAGATACCACCAAAACTGGGAGTGGACTCTGCCACTGGAAAATGGAGACTCTGTAATTTACTCCATTATAATTCAAGAAATAAAATATATTTCCGGTGATTAGCTGGGTCTATTTATAGACTATGAGGCCTGAACTGTGATATTTATAGAATGTCATCGCATTTAGCAGTAATAGCACAATTACATGTTTATGAAGTAATGGTTTTGCATTTTTTCCTAGAATTCTCTGACATTTAGATCTGGAAATTTTACATTTTAACAAGCAAGAACAGCAGCTATTTATTTAAGAGAGAACAGCAGAAACTGTATTCTCTGTAACTGCTTTCAGTCTAAGAGCCTGAACCCCGCCCCCATTCGTTTTGCTTCTACATATGAAATAAGATGATGTACAGCGAATAATATACCTATTTTTGTGGAGCTCTGATTTCTTTCTTTCTTTCTTTCTTTCTTTCTTTCTTTCTTTCTTTCTTTCTTTCTTTCTTTCTTTCTTTCTTTTCTTTTTTTTTTATT
>NW_024343579.1:640455-680229 GCF_902729225.1 Pteropus medius
TTGTTTCCTTCTTAAATAGTGCCTTTCATCGCTTGGGATTCTTACATTCCTGAATCTTCCTCCTTGGAATTTGGCGTTGACATGTTTTTCCTTTTCCGTAATGATACAAGCAGAGTAAAAGGCCAGGACAAATGTGTTTACTATCCAAAATAATACAGTGTAAGTGAAACGAAACCCCACGCGCCGAAAAGAGTCCCCTTTTGTGCTAACTCATAATTTAAGACTTGGTGCGGCAAGTGGAGGGAGTGGAAATTCTTTCTGGGTTATTATATCAGCAGTAAACCAGCATCACCAGTTGGGTGTCCATGAGGTAGGTGCTAGAAACGCTGGGGGCCTGAGTGCTGACCCTCGAATTCCTTTATCATCTAATTCCAAGGTGGACATTCTTCATACACAAATACCAAACCACAGCTCATATCCCCCTGGCAGTGGGCACAGCCTTAGGTGCTAGAAGGTGAATCTGCAGTGACCTGGTAGCATTTGTCAGTTCTCATGGTGTAAATGCCCTCATTATGGATGATTTCAAACTAGTGATGTGATGTCAACTATCAGCTGGCTTCAACATTTTTGAAAATTGTATGATCATCTTTGAGAACCAGTACAGACCAGTTCTAGCACGCCACTGCCTGGGGCTAAGTGATGAAATGGAAGCTGCACCAGGCTGAAAGGCAGGAGTTCTGGAACTGGATTCGTTACATCATCCTTGTGAATTTACATTCCCTACCCTGAGCCTCAATGTCCCCAGCTGTCAAATGGTGAAAGTAGTCCTTGCCCTTTCTGCTTTGAAGGCATTAGGACGTCAAGAGCCAATGGCCAAAAGGTAGTATATGAAAAATGTGAATGCCCTCAACATCTCCCTGTATCCTTTCTTAAACCTGCTCACATTTGCAGGTGGCAAATTGTGTCATTCCTTGCCAGCCAAGCAGTAGGGACATTTGCTGAGTGCCCTAATATTTAAAACATGTATATTCTGGGAAGCAACCACAAGCTGCCTGACCATGAAGGGCCGAGAACCCACTGGAAGTTTGGAAGAGTTGTTTCTGATGATAGTGGATGTCTTTGGGTGGGGGGCGGGACTCAGGCGTTCAGCTTCATTGACCTCCCCCCATGTCACCTAAAACAGGGCACAGTGCACCTTACACCCTCACTTTTCAGAACTGACCCACTGATTCACTTGGCTTTTGCCCAGAAAGTGATGTTGACATCCCAACAAATTATTACCTCCTCATCAGAAGAACTGGGGTTTTAAAATAGCAAAGCCTCCTGGGTCATTGGAGGGCTCCTCTGACCCATGGGCCAAACGCTGCCAACACCTACCATTGGCAGGCTTCTCACTTTGCGGTACCTCACCATTTGGTCCCCAGGTGAGGGCCGATGCAGATGCCGCAGGTTGCCCTCTACCCTACCATCCGCCTGTCCTCCCGGGCACTCGGTGTTGGCTATGAACATTTCTTCCAGGAGTTTCCCACAGACTCCTCACACTTAGCAACATCCCCCCGAGAACTCCTCTCGCAGTGGTGCTTATCTCAGTAAATGGCCCCTCCTCTGCCCTTTCACTCAATCTGGAAACCGGGGAATCATCCTTGACTTTTCCCTCACCCTCATTTCCCACAGCCAACCAATCACCAAATCTGGTCCATTCTACTGCTCCATGCGTCAGGGCTGTCTCTTCCTTGCCCGGCCCAGTGCCACCACTTCTCCGGCCTACAGTAAACTCCTGGCTGGCCTACTACCTGTGGTCTCTGTCCCTCTGATCCATCTTCCACATTTCGTGACATGACCTTTCTAAATTGCACATACAATCATCTTACTCTCTGGTCTGAAACCCTTCTGGTGCTCCCTACTGCTATCACTCTTCCTGAGCACTTTCATCCCGTCCCATGATTTTAGTTAACTTTCCTCTGCTCACTGGTGACCCTCAGGTCTTTACCTCCACCTCTAAGCTTCAGAGTCTATAAAAGCAATTGCCACCTAGACATCTTCCCTGGAGGCTCTCCAGATTCTTCAAACCAACTTGTCCCAAACAGAACTCATCATCTCTCCTTCCTTTCCTCAGATCTGCCTCTTCCCCAGTGCTCTCCATCTCAGCATGTGGTACCATCACACCACCAGCCATCCAGTGGGTCAACTCAGAAAGCTGAGTCATTGTTGACTCCTCTCCCTCCCTCGTCTGGTCCTTTCCATTCTATACTTAGAAATGTCCAGAATACACCCACTGCTACTACCCTGGTCTGAACATCATCATTTTTGCCTGGATTATTCCAACCCTCCCTCCACACTCTATCCTCTTTGTAGCGGTTCATGTGCTGTTAAAACATAGATCTCATGATACTTTTGTTTTTAAAAAAATGTTCGAGAGTATTCTATTACCTATGTGATAAAATAATTTGCATACATTATCTTCGTTCTTTATAACAACCCAAGAAAGTAGCTATTATCCCAGGAAATGGATTCTCAGGGAGGAAACAATAAAGTGAGTGCAGAACGAACTCAGGATCTGAATCCAGCTCTGCTTGGCTCTAAAGCCCTGCTCCTTTCCCCTTACCACATGGGGTGGAGGACAGTGGGCAAGTGAAGTTTGCAAAAGTAATGCAAGCTCTTCTCTACACCATGCACTCAATCCGCCTCATTCCCCGGGGGGTCTTGACATGCAGTAAACAAAGAGAACTAGGCCTTAGATGCAGGCTCCCTAAGGGCACGCCCAGCTTGAAGAGTCACAAACTCTGAGACTCTAGAGGCCACTCATCTGCCTATTTGTCTTCTTAGAGGCCTGTTTTCAACTTTCTTAATGCTGAGGCTTCGATTCATAATGAAATGTGAGTGCAGTCCAGAAGGTGCATAGTCAAGGAGGTAACTTCTCTTGTCCTCAGCTTCTTGTTAGTGAAACGGGACGATGGTTTCCTTCTTCATTCCTTCCCTGTGTTGTTGGTACAGTATAGGGAAAAGTGGACATGAACATGCTTTCCGAACTGAGAAGTGCTTTCTGAGTATGTGGGTTTATTAGGCGGAACCTTCTTGTTTTCCTGTTGGTGCCAAGTAGACAAGAATAATTCTCTGCAACAAGAGAACTGAACACTATGGTGTGGTGCAAGTCTCTGGCTGTGTGGTGACATTGTCCCTTGTCATCTGACTTTTGTCAGCGTAGACAGGCATTGGTTTAGTGGGCTAATTCTTTAGTGGCTTTAGGCTCTGTACCTCAAACCACCAGCTCAGAGAGGGGCCACTTCCCCAGTGGCCCCTCTTCCCGGGCAGACGCCCCTCTGGAGCCCAAGATGAGGATCAGACTGACTTGAGTTCTAATCCCAGCTCTGTCTCTTACCAGCCGTACAACCTGGACTACCTAACCACTCAGAGCCTCAGCCTTATCCATAAAATAGACTTATGATTATTTTGGCACAGGATGAATTTGGGCTTAAGATTAAATAATTAAAATTATTTCAACATACAATGACTATGCACCTACTCAACTAGCCAGGGAGCAGGTAATGATAATCATTAGCACTGGTCGGAAGCCAGATGCTTTAAGTGTCCTCACCAGTGCTAGGAGGGAGGCACTGCTCTTGTCTCAGATCGAAAGGGACCCCAGGCTCCAGGAGGTAGGGTGATTTGTGTACAGTCACACAGCAAGCGAGGGACAGAGTGGTACCAGAACCTCCACACCACAGAGCCCGTCTCTGCTTCCATGCAGCCCCATGTGTCTGGAGGAGGCACCAGGTGGCCACGGGTCACAGACGACAGAGCTACCCTGCCAGCTTAGGGAAGAAGGGAATATGGGCAGCATCTCTATGAGAAACCCATCTGTAGCCCAATGAATCAAGCTATGTGATCTTTCTCAACACCCTTAAGGATCATGGGCAAAGAGGCAGATAGATCTCAGGTGGCTCTTGGCCACCTCCTCCTGTGGCCCCAAATTCAGGGCCCCCATCGTGACCACCATAGTCATAGCTTAAAAAAGACAGCCCACCCTTCCCCAGCCTCCTCCTGGCTGCTGCCTGACAGAGCCGATGTCCAACTCGGTGTTAATGATTAACACGCAGCGGTGGGATCGCAGAGTTGCCGAGAGTCCTGTGTCCAAGAATGAACTGCATTGCTAAATCAGCGAAGACAGTTGCCAAGGTAACCCCCATGTAATCTATTTAACCGGCTCCCCAAACACCAATCAAGGTCAGATAACGCACTCGAGCACCATATGAACACACTCAGACGGCATCAAGCTTTGTAGCAAGACAGCAGGGAAGGAAGAAACCTCATTAGAAAGAAGGAAAAAAGCACCCTAAATTTCATTTTGAAAAGTGTTAATTGGGAATGCAGCAGGCTCTGGTGGGGGCCAAGTCCACCACTTGGGGCATGTCCTGGCCACAGAGGAAGTCACTTGGGGCCATTTGTTAAGAGCTGCCACAGTCTTCCCACTTAGGATCAAAACAAAAGGCATGGCTAGACTAAATTATTCATTTCATTGAGTGTTTTATTAATACAAAGGCTTGTATTTACATTTGAACCTAATGGGGTGGGTTTGACTCCTTTCAGGGGTCCCCTTATCTGCCTAGCCCATTGAATCACTAGCCCATTCGGCAACACTTCTCAAAGGTTCTTTTAAATTTCTTTAAAGACTCTGAGGGGCCATTGAACTTGCATTTCCTCTTCCCTCACCCCATCAGCCTCCCCGGAGAGTGGCCTGGGGGGAAAACCCCACTTTGTGGACTTCTTATGTTATGCCATTTCATTTCTTCTAGTTCCTACAAAAAAGGTCCTGGAAATGAGGTGAGGGGGATAAGGTGAGGCATGCAGTGGGGGGTAGGCTCCCCTGTCACCAGGGGAGGTTCCCAACAGCAGGCCACAGTCCTGTCATCTATCCTGTCCTCCACTGGCACTGAGCCAGAAAAAAATAAAAGTGGCTAGCCTCAAAAAATAAGACCGAATCAAATCCCCAGGGCTTCTAACCCACCTTTGGGATGACTGGAGCCCTCTTCAGAGTTTCCCGCCTGTTACGGCACTGGGGTGGCTGCCACACTCATTCATCTTCCAGTCTACCTCTCAATCTTCACCCAACCCATCATGGTGGCCTTGTCTCCCACAATCCCATCACGGTACAGGGCCCACAGTCAGATCTCTGGAAATGTTACTGAGTTCAATGGGCCACCTCCTTATGGAGCATATCCTGAGACCTGGCTCCCTGCTCTCTGGCCCTCAGTGCATCTATCCCCTTCCAGCCTATCCCTGCAGGAGCCCGAGCCACCTGAATCACAAGCCAGGGGAGCAGTTGATGGGCATGACCATCAAACATTTTCTCTGGAGAAGCATTTTGCTTTTTTAACCCAAAGGTCTAGCTTAGCCCAGATTTGTCAAATTTGTATCCCGAACCTTCTTTTTCAAACATGATTAACTTGAGGAGCTCCATATGGGGGTTCTGAGGATTAAGAGAGCTCTCAATACTGATGGTTTCATCAGAAAATTAGCAACTTTTGTCTGGAGTTGAGCCCATCAAGTAGGACGTTTGTGCCACTCAATGTCCATGACAGAAAGTCTTCCTAGATGAATTAAATACCTTAAGATGGAAAAATTATGCTTTATGAAAACATGGGCTATAACTCTGGGACCTTTGAGCCACAACTCTCCCATCCATCTTGAATATGGGAAAGGGGGCCAAAGGACGCAGGACGGACCGACCGAGGGCATACTTTTTTGGTTTAGGAATTGTCAGCAGATGCTTCAGAAAACCTGTCAACTGTGGATGTGGATGCGGGTCCCAGGATGTTGCGCTGAAGAAGGACAGGTATATAAGAAAGGAGGGGAGGTTTGCTGACTCCACAAATATGTGTACATTCAAGGTTCTGGGCAAATAGTTTTAGAGGAGGCTGTCTTTCAACAAAGGGGGATAGAATCAGATATTTCAGATTTGGCCAATGGGCTGCTTTCAAAGTCCATTGCTAGTTGCGTAATGGTTGCAATGTATTTAACATGCACTGACCTGGGAACTGTTGTTTCATTCCTTTAGCTTCAGCATCGGCCTGGCAGATTGCTAAGCACTAAAGACTTTTGTAAAGACAGGTGCAGATGGAAGCTTTCCTATCTTCCCAAATTGTTCTCGAAGTGACAGGCAGGCTACTTTCCTAGAAGCTTCGAGATCAAGAGTTGAAAAGGTGGGTTTTGGTGGAATCACTCACAGCAGCTCTCTTTCAGTAAAGTTCCCAAAGGAAGGCTCACGTCAGTCACTGCTTCCTGGCTGGGGGGAGACATGACAGAGCCCTTACCTCTGAACTCAGTGTCCTTCTCTTCCAAGGACTTTTCTGTTTTCCTTCTTCCTCGTCCAGGGCCAAGCTTTGCAAGGCAACAGAGAGGCAGGGGAAGGAGAGGCGAGCCCCGGAGTAGGCTGACACACAATTTACTATTCTTTCCCTCGCCTATTCCTGCCCCTCTCTCCTCCCACCATTAGACTTATATCAAAGAGCCCCATTTGGGAAACAGCAACCCAAATGTCCATGCATGGATGAATGGATAAACAAAAGGTGGTCTTATCCATAGAAGAGAATATTATTCGGCCTTCAAAAGGGAGGAAATTCTGCAGTATGCTCCAACATGGATGAATCTTAAAGACATTATGCCAAGCGAAATAAGCCAGACACAAAAAGACAAATGCTGTATAAATCCACTTATATGAGGTACCTAAAATTGTCTAATTCATAGAGACAGAAAGTACAATGGTGGTTGCCAGGGGCTGGGAAGAGGAGCAAATGGGGAACCGTTGTTCAATGGGGACAAGGTTTCAGTTTGGGAAGATGAAAGGATACTGGGGATGGGTGGTAGTGATGGCTGTGCAATGTGAAAGTACTTGATGCCCCTGAACTGGATGAACACTTGAAAATGGTGAGAATGGCAACGTTTATGTTATGTGAATTTTACCGCAATAAAAATTTGTAAAGAAAGAGCCTCACTTGAATCTGCTTGAAATCAAGAAGGAGGGACTGGCAAATCAAATCATACTTAGGTCAATTTCCCATCACGCTCACTTCACCTGGGAATGACTTTTTTTCTGAAAACACTTCAAGCAGGGCCAGACAGCACTCTTTGATGATAGTGTAGAGGTTCCAGTGCTTCGGGGGCTGGGGGAAAATGGTGAGTGCTCACATGAGAGCTGCACAAGTGGACTCCTCATCACAGACTGGGAATCAAAACAAACGACAGAGAGGCTCGGCTGGGCCCTCAGCCCACCCTCTCCATCTGGGGGAGGGGAGGCAGGAGGGAATGAGGGCACGCCAGGGAGGGTTACTGAAGTCTGAGCCGGAGAGGCCTGAGACAGCACCTAGCCCACATCTAGCCCCGGCTCCTCTGACCAGATGGGATAGTAGAGACCATGCCCAAGACCACAGAGTCCATGGCAGAGGCGAGGATGGAATCCCGGTCTACACCACAGGGCTGCAGACTTGCTTGGATAGAGTGCCCTTCCTTGGGCATTTGAGCTGTGCCAGGACCCACTGGAACAGAGCGTAGCTAGAAAAGAGGGCAGATGCTGGCACAAGAGGTACCACTTTGAGGCGTTTGGAACCGACTTCTCTGAAACAGAAACCCCCTCCTCTAAAGCCAGACAGACCCTATTTCCTCATTAAAAAGGCTCCAGAGGCAAGCTGGTTGGTATAGGTGAAAAAGCAGGATGAGCATCCGCTTTTATACACGAAGAAACTGAGGACTGGTGAAGGGAGGTGATTGTTCAAGGTCATAGCTAGTAAGTGAGAGAGAAGGGACTGGAATCCCCTAAATCAAGTACACAGCTTTACAGCCCCCCGACGTACCCTCCCCCCAATGCAGTCACCTGGACCATTTATTAAGTATTAATCATTCGTCAGGCAACGTGCTAAAGGCTTGACCTTTATTTACTCCTCACAACACAATTGAGGAAGCGAGTGCTGGGATTACTGATCTTTCGCAAGACGATGTGGTGCCTCAGAGAGGCTAAGTGAGTTGCCCAAGTCACACGAGCATAAAGTGGGACACTGGATTTCCAACCCCAGACAGTTTAGCTCCAGAACACATATTCTTAACCATGAAGTTAGGCAGCCTCTATAAAATTCTTTTAGAGACATGTTTCCCTAAACACTGAGCCTCCCCAAGAATGGACACTTAAAGTCCCGTCCTATATGTTATCCCTGCCCCAACTTGCAGCTTATCAGAGAGATCAAGGTCAAAAAGGCCTTAGAAAACAGAGGCTAAAGGGCAGATCCCAGATCTCACCAAGGTTAATACCTAACATGCATTTCTTTGATAGACAGAGAGGAGTCCCAACTGATGTTTTCCTTTGAACTTTGTTTATTGCATTTTTCAAAATTGACATATAATTTGTATACCATAAAATTCACCCTTTGAAAGTGTACAGTTTTTGATATATTCGCAAGGTTGCGTAACCATGACCACTACTTAATTCCAGAATATTTCCATCGCCCCACAAAGAAACTCTATACCCATTAGCAGCTATTTCCCATTCCCCCCTCACCCCAGCCCCTGGCAACCACTAATCTGCTTTCTGTCTCTATGGATTTGCCTATTGTTGACATTTCATATAAATGGGATCATACAATCTGTGGCCTTTTGAGACTGGCTTCTTTCACTTAATGTATTTAACGTTCATTCATCTTGTAGCAAGTATCAGTACTTCATTCTTTTCATGGCTGATTAATATTCTGTAATATGGATATATCACATTCCATTTATAAATCCATCCATTGATGGGCATGTTTGCTGCTTCCACGTTTTGCTCTTATGAAGGATGCTGCTATGAACATTTGTGTACGATCTATTGTGTAGACACAGGTTTTCAGTCCTTTTGGGTAGATACCTAGGAGTGTAATTGGTGGGTCATACGGTCACCTTGTGTTTAACTTTTGGGGGAACTGCCAGACTATTTTCCAATGTGACTATGCCATTTAAATCCCCACTAGCAATATATGAAGATCCCAATTTTGCCACATCCTCACACCATTTATTTTTCTTTTTTTAAATTACAGCCATTCTAGCGGATGTCAAGTGTTCTTTCATTGAGGTTTTGATTTGCATTTGCATTTCCCTAGTGATTAATGACGTTGAGCATCTTTTCAGGTGCTCATTGGCCACGTGTATATTTTCTTTGGAAAAATGTCTATTCACATATTTTGCCCATTTTTATTTGAGTTACTCGTCTTTTTATTGTTGAGTTCTTCAAATCTTCTGGATACAAGTCCCCTATCAAATAAATCATTTACAAATATTTTCCCCCAGTAACCTTCCTTTGGTTCACATAGTTTGGGAACATCAAAGGTGGAAGGATCCTCTGGAATCACTTGGTCTCTTTATCCCCCTGTACCTGAATGTCCCTTTCAAGGATACCGGCTGCTGTCATGACAACCGAATGGAAGCAGAGCATAGAATGATGGCAAAAGCAATTTGCTCTTAAAAAAAAACAAAAACATTTTTTAGTTAGACGTAACCTCTCCCCAATCTGCTATGGAAATAGATTAAAACAAAACAGAGCAACCATCCGGAGACAGCCACCTTCAACTAACACACAACCCACCCAAATCTGCAACACTCAAAGCATCAATTCCATTCCTCACCCAGGGCATGAACCACCTCATTTATCTCCTCAGTTTAAAAAGTCTTACCCCAGAGACATTACAAATGAGATTTAAATTTAAATTAAATCTAATTCCAAACACACGTGTTCAGTCACAGCGAAGCCCCAACAAATTAACTTAGTCCATTTAAACAGAGCGTTGGCTCCAGCTGGGCAGGTGTCTACCCAGAGTTCCTTTCCATAAGTTGAGTATTAGTGAACCGCCTCACAAACACAGGCAGCTCCTGGAAGGGTGACTTGGTTGCTTGTCATGAGAATGGACAGGCCGTGACAGGGCCTGCTTGAAAATAGAAGCATCTTCATTGAAAACGAGTTGCCAAACAAGTCCCTGAGTTGAGAAACCACAGTGCAGCATTGATGATAACAAGAAGATCCCACCCGGCTGTGCCCAAAGCCCAGACTCTGGTCAATGTCAAGGGTAACTAGTACACAGTACTAGATTTTGGGAGAATTATCACATTTCTCTCAGCCTTGTGCTGAAATCTGTGAAGCACCTAGAGTACCTGGGAAATACCCGTCCATGTCAGTCACTGCTGCTTCTTGGTCCACACTTGCCTGCAGCCAGACCTCCCTGGCTAATGATAAGATTGAAAAGCCAGTGTTCACATCGGCCAGGGTCTTAGGCCTTTTGCTACCACAGACCCTGCTATGGCCTGGCTCCACCCCTGGAGTGTACACAGTATGTGTTTGTGCTTTGAAGAGTGGAAAGCCATCTCATCTCAGCCAGATGCAGAGGCACACTAAAGCTGGTGTTTTGCCAAAGATGCCCCATAGGTCCTCCATCTGGGGCCATACCTTTGTCACCGAGAGACAACACTTGCTGGTTTGATTTTGAGGTGCCATGTAAGGGCCTTGCAAATCCCACGCCATGCTGAATGGGCAGAATGGGTCAGGAATGAAAAGGGCAGAGCAAATTCAGCCCCATCCCTAAAAGGACAAGGAGAGCTTCCTCATGAGTGTCTCCTAGAGGAAAAAGCAACAAAAACACAAGAAACCTTAAAGTGAGCACTAAGCTGTTACTGAGGCTGGCTACCTTCTGAATTGAGATCAAATTCTTGCCAAGAAAGAGATCTTAGCACCGCTATTATTGATGAAGGACAGAAACGAAACACCATCATCTCAACCACTGTGGAACAGGTTTGGAAGAACTATTTTCAATTTATTTTCAAAATTTGTTTACAGTTAAAGAAAAGCACATGTCTGTTGCTACTTCTGTGGTTTGGGTCCTAGCATATGAGTATAATGACCTAACAACACTATAAACTTAACAGAAAGAGCTGAAGTCCTGGAAAGAAGCCAAGTTCTTCAAGTAAGTAGAACTAGCTGTGCCTGGGCCCATCTTGGAGAGTTTGTGTTTCCTGGTTTCTCTAGATCAATAAGGAGGCTATGGACAACTATTTCTACTCTCCTAGGAAAACAGGCTGGTTATCAGGTGTGCCTCATGGAGGGATAAGCCCCTTCAATGAGACCCCTTCTTAGATTTTTCCCAGCAGATAGAGACCACATTGAGCATCTCACTCTGCCTGGATAGTCCTTGCTCAAGCTAAATTCATTCACCTTGACCACAGAGCACGGGAAGGCCAACGCGCTATTAGAGCCCTCCTTCAAATGTGTGCAAAGCATTCGGATCCGAAGGGATTACAGTTAAACTCTCTTTCTGGTCCCACCTTGAGAAAATCAGTGGAGTCCCCCAAATTTTGATTCTCTACAATTTCCATGTTTGATTCAGTATCCCTCATCTGTCTCCTGGCCCCTGGCCCCATTTTGCACTGCCTATGGACTGAGTTCCTACCTTTTGTTCTCTCCCAGAGCCACTCCTGGGTCCCCAAGAAGAGACAAAGGCCACCTCCCAAGCCTTCTCTTGGGCTTAGAGAACAGAAATGTCTTTCCTTTTTCTGGGGTGGCTGCTCAAATTGACACCATAGCCATTCTGAGGAGAGAGTGAGCCTTCCATCCCTTCCATCCCAGGCTAAGGATGTCAACTCTCTGAGAGCCACCATGATGGGTTCAATTGTGTCCCTCTTCCCCCCAAAAAAGATTTGTGGGAGTCATAACCTCTGGTACTTCAGATGACCGCATTTGCACCTAGGGTCTTTACAGAGGTGATCAAGTTAAAGTACGGTCATTAGGGTGTGTCCTAACCCAGGAGTTCCCAACCCCCGGGGCTACAGACCGGTATAGATCAGTGGCCTGTTAGGAACTGGGCCGCACAGCAGGAGATGAGCAGTGGGCGAGCAAGCAAAGCTTCATCTGTATTTGCAGCTGCTCCGCAGTGCTAACATCATTGCTTCAGCTCCTCCTCAGATCATCAGGCATTAGATTCTCTTAGGAGCACCGGTCCCTGGTGCCAAAACGGTTGGGGACCACTGGCCTAACTCACAATGACTGGTGTCTTTATAAGAAGAGGAGATTAGGACACAGATACACAGAGGGGAGACTATATGAAGACACAGGGAGAGACGGCCATCTACAAGCTAAGGAGAGAGGCCTGGAATAGCTCTTTCCCTCACAGCCCTCGGAAGGAACCAATCATACCGACACGTTGATCTGGGACTTTCAGCCCCCAGAACTGGGATACAATCATTTTTGTTGTTCTAAGCCTTCCAGCTTGTGGGACTTTGTTGTGGCAGCCTTAGCAAACCAATACAGCCTCCTATTTTGACAGCCAGACGATGGGTATTAAATATCCAGAGGAATTTTCTAAAATAAATGTCAAAGTGCCTCTCAAATACACATTACAGTACAACCTAATTCTCCTCCAATATCCTCTTTAAAAAGGCATCTGAAACAATTTGGTTTTGTTTTTCAAAAGAGAAATAGGGACAAATAAGACGTATGTACCCATCACGGTGCATGGCAAGCTGGACTGAAAGCCAAGGCAGGGAAGAAAGGGGAGTAAAGCCCCTGGGTTTGTGGATGGAACCTAGTTAGGCACCAAGTGGAGCGGGACTCAACTTCTCACTGCACCCTGAAAAACTGGTGTCAAGTTTGGGGAGTCATGGTGTTTATCTGGATTTGAGTGAGCAGCCCACTCAAATGAGCCAATGGCCTCACAAGTCAAAACCATGCCCTCTCTGCACAAGGACAGTAGAAGGCCTGTCTTGATGGATCCCAGAAGGCCAGGCTTCAGAAACACAATAGCTGCTCCTCGAGTTAGCATAAGCAATAACAAGAACCAAACCTAGGTGTGACTACGATCGATAGCGCTCTTGCACCTGAATTCTGTTGCTCAGCCCTCCGTGAGCCCTGAAGGAGTTACTCTCTGTTCATTGGCCTAACGAAGCTCATACCGTATGTGACAAAATCAGAACTCAAACTCAGTCCTCTTCACGATGATCAGGCCACCAGTGCCATTTCCCTCAAAGTCGCAGAAAAATGGAGAATGCTGCTGTGAAGCCGGAAGAAAGCTAGAACAAACGAATCAAAACAAAACCAAAAAAAAAACAAAAAAAAAACCCAACCCCATGTACGCTGCAACAAAGACGGCTGCGGGAGAAATGTTTGGCTTGGAAACCGAAATGTTTTGCTGAGCTACAGAAAGGAAAAGACCGAGAGTCGGGGGCTCAAATGAGCATGTTGACTACATTTCTAAAAGTGACACCACGGTTTAGGAATGGCTGAACTCTTCCTCCTCTTAGCTTCCTTTGGTAGGGAGCAGTGAGGGAGAAGCCAATTGCCTGGACAGCAAGTACCAAGGCTCGGTGCGCAGCCCTGAGCCTTCCCCAAAGCCACCCCCAGGTCTCAAGCTCCGAGGTCGCACTAAATGATGAACCGACAGGGACAGGTGGCCAATGAGTCTATGAGATGATAGCAGTCCCCTGATTCTGCCCAGTGGGGGCCTACTTGATGGCAGGAGTAGAACAATATAAATGATAAAGAGAAAGCAGAGAAGAAAGAAATCCACGGCCAGGCTTTTTTGGATTGGGCGTGCAGTGGCAGAGGAAGCTATAACATCCATCTCACCTGCAGCTGGGAGGGCTGCGGCAGAGAATGGGACATTAGAGAGTAGGGGCAGTGACAGCTGCCAGCACACGAGGATCAGACATACAAAGGCAAAGCTGGCTATGTGTGTGATCATGTGTGCCTGTGTGGGCATGTGTGGGTCTGTGTATACATGCACATAGTGCATGGGTGCAAGTGCATGGGTGTGAGAGCATGTGCACATATGAGCGTGTGCATATGTGTGTGAGTGCATGCATCCCTGCACATGTGTGAGCATGCGTGTGTGTGTGCTATTACATATTCCAACAACGAAGGCTTCCTTCAGGGTCCCTGGTTCCCTTTCCAAATCTACACCGTCCCTCCCCCATGAAACCAACACTTCTACCTGAGTTAATGGTCCAGTGGTGCTGAGGCAGCTCAGATAGAACTGCAAGGTGGTCGATCATCCTGAGAAGGGCAGAGCCAGTGGGGTGGGCTCTGTGGACAACATAGGAGGCAGGGTTCAAGACACGAACAGGAGTGATCTGAAGTCCAAGGACCCAAAAGCAGTTCACCTTGAGCCTGGCTTCAGAAGGTCCCACCAAGCAGGCTGGGTCTGTCTCCTTAGCTCAGTCCAGTGTCTTCTAGACGAGTCCCTGTCAAGGATGCCAAAGGGCCAGGAAAGGGAAGGGAGCAAGCCATATTCACACCTGTTTCTATACTGTTCCAGGAGACCTCACACACCCCACCAGACCCACATGGAGCAAGCTGTCACATACATCTTGAAGAAAAGACCTTCCATAGTGGCCCAGAATTTGCTGGGTCATGAGAGGGAGCTGGTTCTCCTTCCAAGGGACTGTAGTGAAATGCTGGAGAGTCTAGTGCAACATGTGGTGAATGAAAAGGATTTGCAGTGAAACAAGAAGTTCTGACTATATGCTCAGGCGAACGTTGACTTAACAGAAATGTAGCATAAAGTAAATGAAAATAAAAATCCATGAGCCTCAGCAATTATTCAACGAAATGGTCCAGAAAGAGGAAGGACAACGTTATCTGTAGGTAAGTACTGTTTTTGTATTCCGATTTCACAGATGAGGAAACAGAGGCACAAAGAAGAGAGTTAACTTGGCCATTGTAGCCCCACACACCGAATCTCCAGGAGTTACTTGCAGAGTGGGGACTAGAACCCAGGACTTCTGACTTCAACACCAGGGCTCTTTTTCTATACTCATCATTTCAGGACCAACAAACACTTCTGAACAAAATTGCAATGGCAAATAGAGGTACTATTCTAAAAGAGCTGGGAGGGGCCAAGAAGCTTCACTCATTTTGTGTGTGTGTGTGATCTGATCAGGTCCTGTTTCTAGAGAGTTGGATGGGTCATGGTCCCAGTGCCCCTGTGGGGTGCATGGTGACAGGCAGTGCTCAGGTGGGCCAGCGCTATGAATGGCTGTGGCCAAGGCACCTGAAGACCCACCTGTGCTGTGATTAACTGCAGGGAGGTGGAACCAGACTGGCCGGCAGGAACTGGGTCAGGAAGGACCCTCAGGGGGAGGTTTGGCCTTTATCCCATACACAGGGAAACACTGCGGAAGGATTCCAGGTAGGGAAGTAACAAAGGCAGATGTGGGCTCAAGCGGCCTTGCTCTCTGAGTGCCAGTCTGGACCCAGGGAGACCAGGGAGAACGCTGGAGCAGTGGAAGAGACAAGAGATAATGGGGGGTTGGCCACAGATGGCGTAGGGAGACTCCAGGCTCCACCCTCCACAAGAAACCCTCTGCCCAGAAAACCAAGTGGCACCTCAAAGACGGCAATCAACGATTGCATTGCTTTATTACTGGGTTTTCCAGCTATTTATATACAACAGTCTCCCCACAGAACAGGTGTCAAAAATGCAGCAAACTCTATTGTGCTGAAAAAGTCACTTTGACAGGTTTAATTACTGAGACTGAATTGTGTGAGAGCATAAACAAATCTTTCTTGTCAAAGTTCATATTGAAAGTGGGGAAAATGGATTGTAAAATCAAGCACACTAATCATTTGAAAGGTATTCTTCTTTCCTTTGGAAAATTCTAGCACTACTCTCATATATATATGTGGCCCCTCATCCCCCAAACCTGTCTCTCCAACAGAGCACACCAGAAATATGAGTGGCTCCCAGGTGACATCACTCTGGCTGCCAGCAATGAGGTGCCCATGCAAATCGGTTCCCCAACTTTCACCAGTGGAACCTGAGAAATCATAAGGCACCTTGGGGACAAACGTCCAAAGGAGAGCATGGACTCTGTAGACATAATAAGGCACTCTAGCTCTTGACTGCACTTGCTAGTTTCTCACATGTTCCATAATCTCTCTGGCAGTTTAAATCAGAAGGAAAAAGCAAAAGGAAATTGCAGTGTCTATGTGTCCTTTTGACATAGGTAAGACCAAAATCAGCCAAACCCCTCTGCCTCACCTTTGAGTTCTATAGCAGCCATATCCGTCCTCCTTCCAGCGCTCTCAATGCCCCTAGTGCCCAGGCCCCTGGGCTGCTCCTCTCTGCTTTCTCCATTGCATCGAAGGCCCATCTTTGGTTCTCCTGGTTGGTCCCACTTACTGCTGCCTGCCCCAATTCGGCCTGGTTTTAGTTTCATCTTGATATCTCTACCTTTCCCTTCCTGGGACTCCCAGAGCAAAGAGCACCCCTAAGCCTTCTTCCCTTGTTGCCGAGACACTCGTGGACACCCCAAGGGAAGAAGAGAAGGCTTGATTGTGGTCCAGTTTGGGTTAAATGTCATGAAGTTCCAGGAGCCACGGCACCACAGGCAGCAGTCAGTGGGGACCACCTCCTCATCCAGCCTGGGATGAGAGGGGACTTCCAAGGTACCTGTTGTCACCATTTAGCCAAAGAATATAAAGATCACCAATTTGCCATGTGAAGCAACTTAGGGACAGGCAAAGAAGGCAACAATTACATTTCACATAAGTGATTCCACTGACCTTTCATAAAGGGAAATGTATTTGGCATCTCATCAGTTCATGAGACTCAAACCTTCAGCCTCAAGGCTCTGGTTCTGTCAGCCCAGTGTCCACACTGCAGGATGTCAGAGGCCATGTGTACAAATCAGAGATGGGAAAAGCACACTTTGATTTAGTATCACCAGTCACCAGTGAACTGCAAACCAATCCATCTGATGTGTAGTCAACCCCTTATTTGTAGCAACTCCAAATAAGGAAGGGGGAGATTCTCATCTCTGAATTCAATACATATCCTTAAATTAACATCAGTCACTTTATGGCAGTTTCCCCTTGATTGATTAAAGTCAAAAATAGCAAAGAAGTGCCTTGGCCTGCTTGGAGCAATCGCCGTTCTTCCACATTGCAGAGCTTCTGGGATGAGACCTAAAGCAGTAGAAATGGCCTGCGGCTGCTGAATTCCTACACAAACACACTCATCACTCCATAGTTTAAAGGAAGAAGCCCCATGAAATCACAATGCATCAGACACTTCAAAACACGGGCCTTTGCTTAGTGGTGTTGGATGACAAACAACCCACTCTGACCCTTATCCCCCACAGCCCAGGACCCCAAGCCAGCGGTCTCCAGTAGCCTCAATTACTTATTTATCCGATGTGTCTGTAAATCAAATGTCAGCTTACATCCTCACTGACCCAACTCCACATCAAGTCTCATAGAAGAAACATTTACAGTACAAATAAAGTGAGTGTCTGTAAAGCCGCATTGCCTTAAAATTTGACAAAAATAAGAGCATTTGATTTTAGTTAATGTTTTGCCTCAGCACAGAGGAAGCGCCATGGAAGCCTGGGATGGAGCTTGACGTGGGGCAACGCTCCCACGAAAGTCCCTGGCCCTCACAATGGAATCCCTTGTGCCCCTTGTGTTCGCTGTAGGGGAGGAAAAATAACTTTTCCTTCACTCTTTTAGATTATTGACAAAGCTCCCCCCCCCACAGCAATAAAAGAGATCGGAGGAGAAAAACAAATTTATTAAAATGAATACTTCCTGTATACGTGGAAGAGTCTCCGGAAAACAGTTAACATTCTTAATTGGCCCAAGCCACTGCCTTAAATACCATCCGTAACTAAAGGCGAAAGATGATAGGGGTTGGGGGAGCCAGCTACAAGATGTTACCAGCTAAGGGAGGTTACAAAGAAAAAAAAAGCTCAGTAAGCAAAGGTATGGCTGTTATGCAGATTTAGGTCCTGGGGCTCTGCCTCAATAAGAGTTTCTAAGGAGGGGATGGCATCTTTACAAATGGAGATTTCCTTTGTAAATGTAAATGTCTCTTACAAAAGGGCAGCTTCTACTCTGTTTTCCGAGCTTCTCCTAAGTCTGCTGTTTCTTAAAAATAACCGGCCTAGGATAATCCTTATGCCAAGGAGGCATATTTTGGGGCGGCAGATTCCATGTCCGGCACGCTCCTAGGCTTTGGGGCCTAGGCATCCCTGGGGGAGGGGAAAGATTCCTCCCACAGGAAGTGCTGCTGCTCCAGAGCATCCTGGCCCTGAACAAGGCAGCTGCCCAGGACACTCGGGCTGGACTGGGGCCGTACCTCAGAGACCCCCAAACCTGCCTGGCCTTCACCACAGACCCAGTGAGCGACAGTGGTTTTGGGCAAGCGTGGTAGGGTGGACAAGTCTGACTCTAGATGTGGAGATTCAAGTCAGAGCCGCACTCAGACAGGTGTGCTGGCGGGCAGAGGACACCTAGAGCCCTCTGGGCCATCGTCAGAAGCAAAATCTAGCTTCTAATCTTAAAGAACCCAAGAAGTACCCCAAACGAATTCATCATTCCCAAGGGAGCAAGGGTCACTCACATGGATAGAGCTGGGGCTGGAAATATTCTGAAGCTGAGAGCAGCTTGCCCAAAGTCAGCCCACTAAGAGGAGAAGAAGCCAGAATTACACCTCAGCTTTCTGGCTCTCAAGGATATTCGTCTTCCTTACTCTGCCCAGTGTGCAACCCTGTAACACTTGACTCCAAACTGGTTCCCACAGTCCAGGGCATCACATATCCTCATTCTATAGGGAGAGAGGAAAGTCACAGGGTTACCAGGCTTCTTATCTGAAGAAGCGACTGGAAGGCAAATTCTGATGAGCAGTAAGAAGGAGTGGGCGCTAGGCTCCCTCAGACATTTCCACCCACCTCACCGCACTCCCCTCCTTAAGCTTCGCCAAGTTCTTTGCCTCTTTGGATGACACCTGCTGGGTTCTCCCAGGGCTCTGGCTATCTCCAGGGAATTGGAAGGAAGCAGTACCTACTCCCATGCAGAGAGGCAAAACTTACCTGATCCTGATGCCCCCAAAAGCAGCCCATCAGCGTGTGTGCAAGTTTGGTTTGGGGTCCGTTTGGCTCCCCGTCCTTTTGTTTCCTTCTGGTCATCCATATCCCCTCTGACTGAGGCTATGAACTTAAACAAGCATAGGTTGAAATCCCAATCCCTTCACTTTCCAGCTGTGTAACCAGAGTTGAGGGCCTTAACGCCTCCGAGCCTCAGTTCCCTCATGGGGAAAGTAGGTTTCATACCTTATGTCTGGTAGAGTGACTATGAGGCTCTAGAAGAATGTACATGAAAGACGGGAAGGATGGTCAATCCCTCTGTGTGTGTCTTATGGCAGCCCAGCTGTAAAGTTGGCCTTAGCCTTGGCTCTGTGTGTGTGTGTGTGTGTGTGTGTGGTTTCCAGTGGGAGCCCCTTCTGCTGAGTATGGAAGAAGGGTGCAGTAGAGGCAACAGCTACAGGGGGCACTGGGCAGTGAGTGAACTGGAGAGCAGGAGGAAGGCTGGCACGGCCTGCAACCTTCATCTTGGAGGCCTACCCCGTTGGGGGTTTCACCTGCCTTTGCAAGAGTTTGCCAAGTTTTTACTTTGCACTGGGATCCAACGGTAAGTAAAGCAGACCTAGATTCTTCCTTCTGGCACTTCCAGGCTCAGGGTTTCTGGGCTATGGCTGTCAAATACCATGCTGGGATTTGGGGACCCTCCTGCCAGCCTGAAAGCCATCAGGTAGGCAGCTATGCCCTCCCTTCAGTGGGCGCTCCATGCCTCATATTCACCACGTACTTTACACAAGTCTGTCTGTAATAGATAAAGCACCGGACCCTCCTTTTTAAGAGTCAAATGACTGAGGAAAGATTGTCGTCAGCCACCAAACACGTTTTTGGCAGCGTCAGGGCCGGGCACCAGATGTGGGCTCTGGGATGGAAAACACAGAAAGCACGTGTGCCTTGTCCACACCCAGCTGGCAAGCTAGTGGAGCAGGTGGGGAGCAGAAAGAAGTATAGGTACAAGAAAGGGCCCGCCAGCAGCAGCACCAGTGGAGCGCCAGCAGGGCAGTGGCAGGGCTGGGGTGGGAGAGGGGAGCAAGGTGTTCTGAGTTTTGCAGGGTGGGAGGGGGACATGGGACAGTTTTGCCATAAGCTGCCACAAAATGCAACTCTTCTTGTTCTTTGATCTCACCGATTTTGAAGCCAGCTTTCCTATTTTTTTGCAAGGATATTTCTACCACAGCCTGACTTCTCCCCTTCCTGGAATGCTTTACCTACTCTCTCCCTCCAGCAGCTTGGGGATGCAAATTTAAATAACAATAGGCACTCCCCACTTCCCTCTTAACACAGCTGGATACCCTGGTCCCTTGGAACAACAACCCCCCACCCCATCCTGTCTGAGGAAGGCCTCACAGAGGAACAGGAAGCAAACCTCAGAGCTTGGGAGGACTAATCTGGGACTGCACCCCCAGATCACAAGGTAATTTCCTGGGCCCAATGCTGCACCCACAAGAAAGGCTGAAAATTTTTTCCCCTAGAAATCCAGCTGCTCAGAGAGAAGGTAAGGAGTGTCCACTCAAACAGAGGCAGGCAAGGAGGAGCAGGCCTGTCACTGGGCTCCACACTGCTCTGGGGGATGAGGTCAAGGGGGCCAATGCCCAGGGCCCTTCTCATACTCAGGCAAGAGTTCAGGCCAGGAAAATAGCCACATTCCTCTCATTGTCATTTGCACCTCTTTGGCAGCCCCATATCCTCTGCGACTCAGTCTTGTGCCTTTGAAGCCGCTAATGTGTCTTTCCCCGGTCGAGTCAATGTCCTGCAGGTTTATGGCCTGGGAAACCAGGGGCGAGGCCACAGAGCAGCCACAAGTAACAAAATGGGCTTGAGGGAGGGGAAGGTGAATGGATTTTTTTTTTAAGGCTAATGGATATTTGAGGCACTTTGGAATGACATGCATTCAGTTCTCAGCCACTCTGCCAGGCGGATGTCATTAACCGTGGCTTCCCCAGTGGGACATCTGAAACTCTCAAAAGTTCAGCACCTTGCCAACAGTGGCAGAGCTAGTAAATGGCCAGAGGCTGGAGTCTAACCCACACTGTTTCACTTCAAAATCCCATGTTCTTTCCACCGCTCAACCCTAGATCCCTGGGTGGATGATTCAAATCCTTCCCATGGAACCTCCCCTGGGAGTCAGTACCTATATTTACTGCACTCAACCCAAGCGCACTGACTGAACCGATATTCCCGTCAGGACGCGGGGCCAGGGAGCAATATCAAACAAGGATCTGTTCATTGTCATCTTCCTGCACTGGAATATGAGCCCGATGACAACAGGGATTTTTGCCAGCTTTGTTCGTTTTCACTCTCTATTGTCTCAAACTGTGCTGCCCCATCTGATAGCTACTGTCACATGTGGCTATTTAAATCTAAATTAATTAAAATAAATAAAGTGAAATATTTAGTTCCTCAATTGTACTAGCCACATTTCAAGTGCTCCAGAGCCACATGGTGGTTACCCTACCGGACAGTGCAGAGATATGACATGTCCATCATCACAGAGATTTCTATGAGACAGTACAGCTCTACAACAATGCTTAGTGCATAGCAGGCACTTAATAGAGCTCTTTTGAATTGGGGCCAAATAAAAAAGACTGAAGGATATGGTTTTGAGAAATAACAACCAGGGGAATCATCATTCCAAGTCGAAGGAACAGCATACCAAAAGTTTTATTGATTTCTACTTCTGATAATGGTAGATTAAATAATTTGGATCCTTCTCGATGAAAACAGAAAAGCTGGATAACAGGGTAAATAGACAGGCAAACTTAAACAAACACAAGCTTTATAAAACAATAAGAATGCTATTATTTATGGGGGTTTTAAAGTGTATATAGAATTAAAATGCACTAGTACAATAGCATATAAGTTGGAAAAGGGGAATAGAATTAATGTATTTTAATGTCTTTGCATTAAAGAGAGTAAAGGTACAAATTAACATTAGCCTTTGATAAGTCAAGTTATAATTTCTAAAGCAGTGGTCCTCCCTGCCTAGTCTGAGGACACCTGTGGTCTCCAAGAACCTTTCAGCGTCTGAGGGATTAAAGCTATTTTCATAATAATACTAAGTCCTTAGTTCCTTCTTCCTCTTTCTTTTTACAAGCATACAGTGGAATTTTCCAGAAGCTACGTGATCTGCGTGATATCACAACAGATTGAATGCAGAAACAGATGTGAGAATCCGATTTTCTTCTATTAAGCCACAAATTAAGAAGTTTTACAAAAAAGTAAAACAATACCACTCTTCTCATTACATTTTTGTTTAAAAGAATATAGATATTTTTCATAAAGCATTTTATTCGCGTTGGCTTAAATGTTCTACTTTTCAAAAGACACTGCTAAGAGAAGCAAAGACAAGTCACGAACTGGGAGAAGTGTTTGCAAATTATTTATCTGATAAGGGATTTGTATCTCTTATTTATATATAATAGATTTATATATAATAAATGGTCTAATTTCTGACATATTAAATATCAATAGGTATGATGCTCAGAAGATTGTACAGGGGATCCAGAGACCAAAACATTTGAGAATCTTTGCTCTAGCGTAACCACTATTAGTGGGAATGGGGAGAGATCACTCCCCAATCCCAACCTTTGGCTTCTTTCCCATCATGCTCAGCCCTAGAGGCACAGCCTGGTTCCCTGTGGGCATGAGGCTCTGTCGTAACACTCCCGATGGTAGGATGGGAGGAGGAATGAGAAGTATGGGGGAAACAGTGTGGACCCCTAAAATACACTCCCCAAGGTACCCAGCCCAAGAGATCTCTACTTGCTAATGGATTATAATTGTTTCCACCATAAGAACCACCTTCAACTCCCACATATACTTAACATATATATATATGCATATATATATATATATATATATATATATATATACACATGTGCACACAAAGGTAGAACCCAGAACCACATGGAGCATTTCAATCAAACATACAAACTTTGGAGGTTGATGTTTCCAAATGGAGGTAGCAACGCGATCATTTGCAAGGGTGCAGCGGGGCCACAAGTTTGTTAGCAACCTGGTAAATAATTGTACCAAATGCAACATGGGCAAAAAAGGTAAGCATGCAAAATGGCTGCCTCCTTCCAGCCTTCTGAGCAATGTAAGGGGATTTTAAAGTGTCACCGGAAAAAGAGAAATGCCGCTGAGGTATAAAGACTTTGGAGATAGAATTCAAAATGGAGCCAGCTCTTTAGGAGTTTCAGGGTTACACAGTCAGATTGAGGCAGATGGTACCTGGGCATTCAGATACTCAGGAGATGCCCAAATGCCTGGGCAGATAAGAGCCCTGCTGTAGACTTAGAAATAGTTGCTTCTTGGTGCTTCATGCTTACTTTTCCAACATCGTAATTTTTCTTTACAAACAATAAAAAAGCCCTTATAGAGTTCAGCGGATTGCAAAAACGCTTCTCCAGCTTTCCTTGCATCCGGCCCTCCCAATGACTGTGAGGACTGAATGACGCAGCTCTTACTCACAGTCACATCTGTGCACAGTCAGGTCCCATGACTGGAGAGAGGCCCCTGAGAAGGGACTTGCACATCTGTGCACAGCCAGGTCCCACGACTGAAGGAGGCCCCTGAGAAAGGATTTGTACCTGGGGGGTTGTCCTCTCCTCTTGACCCCTGTGGTGTTTGTCCCCTACCCACTGACACCTAAAAGACTTCTACCTAGAGACAAAGTCCATCATTCCTCCATTAGACAGAAAGGTAATGGTAGCTCTAACCACTTAGCTCCTATTCACACAAAAGTGTGATCAACAGGTGTGAGCTGAGCCTCTCTGTTTCTCCAGGGACAAGGGTTAGCAGGGGAAAGAGACATGGGGTTTGTCTCTCTGACTCTGTGTGTCTGTGCCCAGGCCTGGGCTGACAGTCATGTAGCCTAGATCTTTTCCACATCACTGAGGAGGCAAACCCTGCACTGCCAGAGGACTGGATGGTGCCCTGTAGTCAGCTCCGACGGCCCCGGCCGCCCCTGCCAGCGCTGGTCATTTCTCGCCTAGACCACAGGCCTCGGTTAGCCCCAGGTAACCTCTATTCCCAATGAGCGTGTTCAGTTTAGCAGCCAGACACTTTCTGGATTATGAGTGAGAAAGCAAATAACAAATAGACTGCTAGCATGCGCCTAACTGAAATGGGGCCTGCTAAGGCTTAGCAACCACACGCACAGGCGGTTGGGGACCCAGCAGGCCTCCTGCCAGCCACAGTACCCTGCCGAGAAGATGCATCTGGGGGAGATGAAGTGCCAGGGTCCTGGGATAGGTGGAGAGGGATTAAGATGGCTAAGGGGCAACACAGGAGGCCACCTGATGCTTTCATGAGGAGTTTAATGCCCAGCTCAGCTATAGCTCAGGTAGCAGCTTCCCTGCCAACCTTCTCTGACAACCTGTACGCCCCACTCCCGCATGCATGCACACACACAGGCACACCCTCACAGATACACATGGTCTTGTACAAGGTATACACATACCATGCTCCCAGAGGAACCCCCATTCACACAAACACAGACACAGACATAGACATACACATACACACACACACACACACACACACTTCATTACACACACACTTCACACACATCAGCTCTGTTCCCTCACAACCTGAGCTTCCCTCTGTTGGAGCCCATGGTCCGCTGGCCTAGTAATGCCCATTTCCAGCACAAGTGCCCTGATTCCCTTCCCAGAAGGCCCAGGGACAGAGGGTTAGCGCCCATCTCCTAAACTCAGACTGCCATTCATTCAGCTCTCCCTTCTTCTGGGTACCCTTGACCCCCAAAGCCAGCCCTTGTTTCCCAGTACTTCCCTGGCAGCCTCTGCTTTCCATGCACACGCTCTTTACGGGAGGCCTGCAATCTCCGGCTTCTGGCGAAGGTCTGTCCCAGGTAGGACATTGCTCCCAGGCTCAGCCCGGACTGAGCAGTTTGCTTCCCTCCCCTGCTGCTGTCCCGATGCAGCACGGCCCATGAGCTCCTGTTCATAGTTGATCCTCAACGAATGGTATGCCCCTCCAAATATTTCGGAATCCTTACCCCTGTACCTATAGATGTGACCTCATTTGAAAATAGGGTCTTTAAGAGGTTATCAAGTTAAGGTGAGATCGTTAGGGTGGGCCTAAATCCAGTATGACCAATGTCCTTAAACAAGGGGCCAATTTGGACACAGACAGAGACACATAACAGGGAGACTATACGAAGACACAGGGAGAACACCACCTACACGCCAAGGATCACCTGAGGCCTCCAGAAAGCTACAGGAGAGGCCCAGAGCAGATACTCCCTCGCATCCCTCAAAAGAACCCAACTCTGCTGACACTTAGATTTTGGACGTCTAGTCCCCAGGTCAAGCTGCCAAGGGCTGCCTTGCTTATGCCATCCTGGTGAGCTGCCTTGAGGTGCTAGGCAGGGACCGGCTCTGCTGGCTCCGGTCTGATAGCTCCATCCTTCCCTCTAGCTGGTACAACTGTTCCAAAGGGCCCTGCCTGCTTCTCCCATCGTCCATCTGGTCCTTCCAGTAACCTTCAGATGTTCAGAAATGCAACACAACTTCTTCAGCTTCCAACCCTTCAAATGGCTCCTTATGGCCCCCAGGTAAAACCCCACCCCAGCCATGGCCAGTGGAGCCTGCCTGACCTGGCCCTTGCCCACCTACTTCTACAGCCTCACCCAGTCAGTCACCCATCTCAGGAATCTTCCCTCCCTCGCCCTTATGCCCCCAGACAACCCGTGACCAAAGCCTGGCCAGACCCTCAGTCAGCTCACCGCCTGCTGCTCCACACCCACATCCACCTCCGCTCTGGCCTAAGCTCCCTCCACACGCATACATATATTTGTTGTGTGTTTGTGTGTATGTATATGTGTAGGTATATGGGTGTATATGTATGTGTATATGTTTGGATATAGTATATATTTATCTTTGAGTGTATAACTATGTGTGTATATGCTGTATGTGCATTACATATGTGTATACGTGTGCTTGTTTCATGTACATGTATGTATGCTTATGTGTCTTTTCATGTCTGGGCCTGGATGTGTGTGTATACATGGTGTCTATGCATGGTGTGTTTGTATAAATGTTTGTGTGTGTATTACTATGTGTGTAGGCATGTGCATATATATGTATATGGCTGTGTGTGGGTGTGTGTGTATAGTGTGGATGTCTATGGGTGTGTGGATGTGTTTGAGTTTATCTGCCTAGGTGTGAATGTGTGTGTGTATATGTATGTAGGTATATGCATATGAGTATATGGGAGTGTGTGAGTGTGTATAGATGTGCGGATGTGTTTTTTTGTCTGAGTCTGTCTGCATGGGTGTGGATGTGTAGAGGACATGCAGGTATGCATCTGGGTGTGGATGGGTGTGTGAGGAGGATGTGCATGGGTATATGAATGTGTGCCTGCATCAAGTGTATCTTCATGAGTGTGGGTATGGGGTATACATCATGTGTGTGTTGAATACAGATATGTATATGTGTGTGTACGTGTGTTCATATATCTGGATATATCTGCACAGGCATTCATGTTTTTATACGTATGCGGGGGATATGGATATGTATGATAAATGTCTATGATTGGGTGTATCTGCACAAGTGTGGATGTGAAGGGGAGTGTGGATATGTATAGGTGTGCAGAGGTGTGCCTGTATCTAGGTATATCTGCACAGGTATATGTATGTATGTTTGACTGGGTGTGTGAAGGTTATATATCTCAGTGCACGCATGTGCCCATGTGTGTTGGAAGAACAGTTGAATGTGTAGGATGTGTGTCCGTATTTGAGTGTATCTGCCCAGGAGTGTGGGTATATATATGTGTGTGTATTTGGAGTGCAGACGGATGTGTGGTTGTGTGTCTGTATCCAGGTGTATCCGCACAGGTGTAGATGTGAGGGAAGTACATCTGTGTGTGGAGGGGGTGTGTCTGTTTGGGACTGGTATACAGATGGTATGTACCAGGGTGCTTGCATCTCACAGCCCTCTGGGTCACTCATAACCCTTATTTATTCTTTCTAACTTTCCCCACATGTAAAATGGAAACAGCAACAGTTCCTATGTTACATTAAATTGGCTTCCTCAGCATCAGCTCTCGCCTGAGAGACCAGTCAGAGGGCTCAAGGAGAGCCCCACCTTAGACCTGCAATAGTGAAAACTCTGACTTCTTATAGTCTGCTTAGAAGATGCTACAGGCAAAGGCAGGGACAGGCTGTGTGCCTGGGCCTCTGTTCTGGGTACCCTGGCCCCATCTCCCTTTAGCCTGATCTACCCAGGGCCCCCAAAGGAGATTTATTCCTTCAAGACGGGTACGGCCCCTCAGTCATCAACTTCTTCACTTAAGCATGTCGGATGAGGCTGAGCAAAGACACAGTGAATTTAATAAGGCGCAGGAACTGGGGAAGCTCTCCAACCCAAATCAATCCTCGATGTGTTTTTAATTAAGTTATAGCCCTTGTGATTAAAGCGTGTGAATTTCATTACTGTGACCATTTATCAAAGAGCGTACCTGCTGAATCTTTTCAAGAGACAGCGAAGAAGGCTTTTTATTTTCATCAACACCAAGTGCCCTGCTTGTATCTCAACTGATTCATCAGAGAGAATTGTCTCCTCTCTCAAGATGCCGCCCACTAAGTAATGACAAAACCATGGCCTCCTCCACATTGCCCATCGATAGGCCAAGGCAGACGAGTATGAAATCTCTGATCTGGTTAAAATGGCCCTCCAACCCCAAAGCAGCCGGCTGCCCTGCTGCCAAAGTCCAGCCCGGGCCTCAGGTGTCACGATGCGCAGAGCAGGAGCCTGTGCACTCTCAAACGTCGGGGCTGACCTGCCCTCAAACACGATGGTCAGCTTCAAATGTTGTCCTGGCCACAGCTCATATGGCTGTGTGAATGAGTGAGGACTGGAGGGTGGAAGGAAGGAGAAGGGCCACCACATCGAATGTTAGCAATCCAAAGGCCACCCCAGGAACGGTGCCTCTGCTAATTTCCAAATGCCCATGTGTGTACTCATGTTCTTTATGTTTTTCAAGATTGTTTTATTGAACTATTATATTCAGAAATGTGCCCAGATCACGTGTATACAGGAATTCTTTATATCTTTTAGATAGTTTTTTTTTGGGGGGGGGGATGGATATAATATTCTGGGCATATGTCTCAAAGAACTATCCAGAATATATAATATATAAAGAATTTCTATAAATCAATAAGAAAAACAGACACTTCGGTATTAAATTTGGCAAAAGACCTGAATATATGTATTGCAAATATCCTTTTCCCTCTCTGAAGATGACCTTTTCCCACTCTTAATATTTTATGATTCAACTGGTTTTAATTTTAATGTAGTCTAACTTATTATATGTTTAATATGGTTCGTGCATTTAGTGTCCCATTAAAGCTATCTGCATATTCTAAACTCATGAAGATATTCTCCTGTGTTCCTCTAAAATATTCATTTTTTTACCTTTTGCACTTCGCTCAGAATTGATTTGGGTGTACGACATAAGGTAGGAGTCATAGTGTATTTTTTTCACATGATATTCAATTGACCCATAATAATTTATTGAAGAGACAATCTTTTTCATAAATCAGGTAACAACACACGTGTGGATCTGTTTCTGGACTCTTTATTCTGTTACATTTTCAAATTGACTTTTGACTGTCCTTGCACCAATATCACATTGCCTTATTTATTATAACGTTCTCGATGTCTACCAGTGTAAAAAAAAAAAATAAAGCCTGCCTGGATTTTTATTGGAATTGAATCAAATCTGTGGATTAATATGAAGACAATTGAAATACTTACAGTATTTGGTCTTCCCATCCATTAACAGTGGCATAGTCTTACTTTCATTCAGATCGTCTTAATTTCTCCCGATAATGTTTTCTGGTTTTCAGTGTAGCAGTTTTGCACATCATTTATTTCTAGGATTAGTTCTTCGTATTTGATGATTTTTGATATTGTAAATGGTATCTTTTGTAATTTCATTTTCTATTTATTTGCTGCTGATATATAAAAATGTAACCGATTCTTATAGATTGAATATTAAGTTGTCTCTCTCTCTCTCTCTCTCTCTCCCTCTCTCTCTCTCTCTCTCTCTCCACACACACTTTGTATCCTGATATTTTTATCAATTCTAATAGTTTGTCCGTAGAGCCTACTGGATTTATTATATATCCAATCATGTAGTTTGTGAATTACAGACTGATTTATTTTCTTTTGAACTTCATTAGACCTCTGATACAATGTGAAACAGAAGTGGTGATAACGGGCAACTTTCTCTCATTCCTAATCTATGGAGAAATTTTAAATATTTTATTACTGATTATGATGGTTGCTGTAGTTTTCTGTAGCTTCCTTTATCTGATTAGAAAGTTCCCTTCTCTTCCTAATTTGCAGAGAGATTTTTGTTTGTGTGTGTGTTTGTTTTATCATGGATGGCTGTTGAATATTGTCAAATGCTCTTCTGCATCTATTGAAATAATTGTATGATTGTCTCCTTTTCTTCTTGTTAATATGATTAATCACATTGACTAATTTTCTAATATTAAACCACCTACTCATGCCTGGAATAAATCTCAGATGGTTATTGAATTAGGATGTATTACCCCAGAAGCAGACACTAGATGAAGAACTATAAGAAGATGATTCTTGAAAACACCAGAAGGAATATGAATATGAAGATCTCTCTCTCTCTCTCTCTCTCTCTCTCACTTCTTTCTGCCCCTTTACACACACACACACACACACACACACACACACACATTGTCACACACACACACCACAATAAATCTATATGAATATATATCCATGGGTATATACATAAATGGAATTTGAATGGGGATATAGCTAAATGCATATATTATGTATGTATATAAATAAGTATGTCAATAAATATTATATGTGTGTATATATAGAGAGAGGATTTGATTGACTAATATTTGTTGAGAATTTGTGAAACTATGTTCATGAGAGAAATTGGTCTATAATGGTTCTTTCTTATAATACCCTGTCAGGTTTTGGAATCAAGGTTATTGTAACCTCATCAAAAAAGGAAGTGTTTCTTCTTTTTCTGTCCTCTGTAAGAGCTTATGTAAAATTAGTGTTATTTCTTCATTAAATGTTTGGAAGGATTCTCAAGTGAATCCATCTGGGTCTGGGGTTTTTTTGTGGGATGGTTTTTAATTAATGTTCAACGTCTTTGATAGATATCGGACTATTCAAAATGTCTGTTTCTTCTTCTGTCAGCTTTGGAAATTGTATCTATTTTCGTTTTAAATGCAAGAAAAAGAAACCTCTAAACGCATGCGAGCACCAGCCTTGAGATGTCGTGTCAGATAAATGATATTTGCAGGGATGTAGTCAGTTTGTCTGTTTTGTCCAGGGAAGCAAAAGGTTAAGGATATTTATGATAGGCATGGACTTGTCAAGTCAGAGCATACAATGATCTGGAGACAAAAGCTAATGCATTGACTCTAAAGCATTTCTGGGTTATCAACAGCTCCCCGTGATTATGTAAATTGGAAATAAATGATTGGCATTTACACATGTGCCTCGGAGCACATATGGATAATTAGCAGAGCACTGAGCAAACCAGTTGTAGAAGGCGATTGTGACAAATTCACAAAAATAATGATTCTCGATTAATAGTTAATGATACATGTCAGAGGGAGTAGAGAAATTGAGCCACCCCTCTTCCAGAGTGTGCTCTCCTTTCTCCCTTCAGCCAGTCCTCCCTGCAATGCCGAGCTCTACCTGACCCACAGCCAAGACTGAGAAATTGAAAACTCAGGGTCAGGATGCCAAAGAAGTCTATTGCAAAGCAAGATTCAACAGCTCCCTTCTCAATTTGCAAATGGCCTGGAAAAGCACCAGCAAGAAGGCTCAAATGTCAAGCTTGTTTAAAAGCCACAATGTTTAATGAGTATGTGGCTGGGGTTTCATTACTAACACAAACCATCAGTAACGCCCAGGTCGCAGCCCCTCCTCTCTCATCTTTTGGTAACAATTCATAGAGAAAGCGCATGTCAATTCTGCAGCTCCGACAGTCTGATGTCTAGAACACAAGGCACCGGTGCTATTAAAATCAAATGAGGTTTGATTGAAGGGCCCACAGAGCACAGAAACAGCCCTTTTTAACAATCTGTGCACATAAGTTACATGGTGGTGGCGTGGAAATTGATGAAAGAACAAAGGCATTTAAAGGAATTACCTGGTGTGTGCAGATTTCAGACACTCTCGTGCCATGAGATTCTCTGTGTAGGTGGACGTGTTTAATAAACTTCCATTCTTAGAATGCAGGAGCAATTCAGAGCACTGAGATAAGATGTGATTGAAACCTCTTGTGGACGGACGGAGCCAAGGCAGGGGCGCTCAGCTTCTTCAAGAGCCTGCAGAGCTTAACGATGAGCCCCGGCCAATGTTAATACCTTTTGTTGGCCCAAGGAGGGTCTTTCTGCTGGAAGAAGTCTCCAATACAACAGCGACTGACAGGGGGTTTTGAAGCCTAGAGCCTGGTTGTGCCTGGTTCTTCTCCCATACTATAATTCTTCAAGGTGGTCGGTGGGTAAAATCTCCTTGTAGGTAAAGAGCTGAAACTCAGTGGAGGCGCAAGTATTTGGTAGCTGAGGAAAGCATGGTACTGTTGGTTCATTTAGGCCTTTGCCCCTGAACCAAGTCACTGACGCTTTTGACAGAGTCTGGAAATTGAGACTTGGGTTCTTAGAACACCTGGATTGAAGTCCTGTTTCTGTCAATCAATCGCTGGGTGACCTTAGGAAATTTCCTGCCTCACATAGTGTCCCCAAATGTTTGACGGGCAGCTGTCCCCCGATTTCTAGGACAGCAATTCTCAAGCTTTTTGGTCTCAGGGGCGCTTGACACTCTTAACAATTGTCAAGGACCCCAAGGAGCTCTTGGTTACATAGGTTCTACCTATTGATATTTACAGTTGTAGGAATTTAAACTGAGAAAACTTTAAAATAGTTACTAATTCATGTTAAAATAACAATAAAAAAACTCATAACATATTAACATAAATAACTGTATTTACCCAAACAAAAGTGATCAGTGAGGTGAATGACATTGTTTTACATTTATGCAAATCTCTAATATCAGGCTTAATAGAAGACAGCGGGATTCTTGTATCTGCTTCTGTTTTCAATCAATTATGATGTCACGTGTGTCATCTGTAGAAAAAAAAATCACTGTGCAATTATGAGAGAAGGAATGTAGAAAAGACGATCACATCTTGATATTATTGTGGGAAGAGTTTTGATCTTGTGGGATCCAGAAAGGGTCTCAGGGTCCCTGGACCACATTATGTGAATCACCGAGATCGTGTTCCTGTGTCACTACATTACTGAACACTGCACCCTGCCATACACACTCCAGATCGAATCCTGGGCCAGGTATCCTGCTCCCTGCAAGGTGTCTACCTATTGGTGCTTGAGCTTTTTCCAGGAAGGGGCAGTCTCCTCCTCTCCCCACCCCAAATCCTGAGGGAAGTGATTCCTTTTCTTTCCAGGACCGTTACCTGCATTGGGATTGGGTCACAGAGATGACTGTGTCCACCTACCAACTCAGAGTCTGTAACTGGTACCGAGATGCCTCGCACAGTTCACAAAGGAAAACAAAAACCAAAACCAATAGAAACAAGAGAACAAATGTGCAAAAGGTATATCTAGTTTCCTGTTGGAGGAACAGACATCAAGGTAATTTGGTGTGTCCTGCAGAGTGGGTCTTGGAAACAGCGCGGCATTCAGAACACGCGCACAAGGAGAGCAAGCCGATAAAGCTACAGCCAACGCTGCTGTGTGGTCCCTGTACTCAGAGAGACAGGGAATACTTCATCAAGCGCTGGACCACGATCCAAGGACTTGGGTTTAGGAGAGATATTCGCTGCTGAATCCACGTGTGTGTGTGTGTGTGTGTGTGTGTGTGTGTACGTTCTGGGCAAATTCATTCTCCCTGGCTCCGTCCCCCATCTGTAAAATAGAAAGCGTGTTACCGCGCTGCTTCTTTTCAGGGCTGCAGGGCATCCCAGAAGCAACGCTGGCTGGAAAAGTCCTGGGAAATGGTGGCGTGCCCTGAGGAAGTCAGGGCAACCTTAGGAAGAGGCCGCAGACCAGGACAGGGAAGGGCAGCACCCACAGCGAAAGCCGGAAGCCTGGCTGTCTTGGAGAATAATAGCCAAATGCCCCCCCTCCCCAGTCCTCCTCCCCAATCCTCTGCTGCCTGTGGATCCAGCAGAGATGAGGGGGTGAGAAGGCCATGTTCAGAAAAGGCCTTTCTGTTCTCAAGCCACAGGCTTAGCTGAAGCTGTCCCCTCGGGCCTCGCACTCCCAAATCCATGCAGCAGATGAGACTTTCCTGGGTTTGGGTAGAGAGGCAACTGATTCTCTTTGAAAGCTTGCTGGTAATCTCCGTGGTCTCTGCCAAGCCCCAGTAGCCAGCTGTGGCCGTGCACCCAGGTGGTTTTGCCAATCTTTCCATTTGGAGATTTGCTGCCCCTTGCCTACCTCCTATTATGTTCTGGACAAAAACTGTTATCGGCCCCTGACTGGCAGGCCATCTGATGCCGACAATAGGGCCTGATCCGCCAAAGTGACTGTAGACAGCAGCTGGCAGAGGGCCAGAATGGCACCAACATTAAGTCTGCTGGCTGTGACCTTACGGTATCTTGTAGAGGAAGAAGGATGGTTCCGAAGGCAACAAAGGGGTGACAAGCACAGACTGCTTTAACAGCTACTCAGAGAAAAGTCACTATTTGCCATTTCCTCTGTGCCAAGCACTGCACCGAGGACTTTGTATTCACAATACTGTTTATGTATACGTGGATCTCACTGCAACCACCACGCAGCAGAGCGGGAAGGAAAATTTTGGCCAATTGAGATGATCACTGGCCAGTGCCTGGGATCAAAGCCAGAATGGCCGTCACCTACCCAGGGGCATTCCGCCCTTCACTACCACTCATTGGGACACGATGGGAGGAGCCAGTTGGCTTAATTGCAAGTTCAATTAGGAGAACTTTTATGTAGACATGATGGAGAAGGTCATGGAGGCAGAATTACTGGGCTGTGGGTGACTGAACTGAAGGGACCTCGGCTTCATAGGAAGGGCAACAAGAACCAGCCTCAGTGCTGGTGGTCTTCACTTCGACAGCTTACAAAATGCCATGACATCTGCCATGTCCCTGGAATCTCCCATTAAGCCCAAGAGGTCAGCAGGGTAGAATCCCCATCCCTTTTGTAAATGAAGAAATTAATGTTGAGAGAAGTGCGGTGACTTAACCCAAAGACCCACACCTGGAGTGGGAGGCTGAATACTGGTCCCCAAAGATATCCATGTCCTAGTCCCTGAAGCCACAAAAGGGACTTTGCAGATGTGATTAAATTAAGGGTCTCACGAAGGAGACACTTTCCTGGTTTTTCCAGATAGGTCCTAAATGTCATCACAAGTGTCTTTATAAGAGGGAAGTAGAGAGGGTATTTGACACAGACCAAAGAGGAGAAGGAGAGGGTAGTGTGATTTCAGAACTGGAGATTGGGGTGGTCTCCAGTCTTTGAAGATGAAGGAGGGTCCACGAGCCAAGGAATGCAGGCATCACTAGAAGCTGGAAAGGGCAAGGGAACAGATTCTGCCCTCAGAGCCAGCTCTGCCAACATTTTAATTTTAGCCAGGTGAAACGGACTTGGGGCTTCTGCCCTCCAGAAGTATAAGAGAGTAAATTGATGCTGTTTTAAGCCACTAAGTTGCTGGTCATTTGTTACAGCAGCCACAGGTGGCTAGTCGCGAAGCTGGGACAGAAGGCAGCCCTCTCATCACCCAGACAGAGGTAGAAGCCCGCTGCTCTTGTCAGTCTCCCTAGGGCCTGCATGGGTGAGGGTGGAGGTTGGGAAGACTTCAGGAGGAGATGATGATGGTTCAGGAGCAGGAAGCTGCTGAGAGCCACCAGCTCGAAGTCCCTTGCTTGAGGCTTGTCACTTGTCTTATCTGACTGCTTCAAGGAAGGGACTAGAAGCATGGAGGCCACAACTTGTCTTTGGCCAGAAGGGCTGGGACAGTCAGTCCATTCCTGACTGGATGAGAATCCTGCTGACTGAGACTGGACCAAGACTCCTGGATTTTTTCCTGCCTCCTTCACTGAATCCTAGGTGCCCTTGCCCACCCGAGGTGGCCTCCGTCTCACTCCAGGAGGGGAGTTTGGGCGGGGTGGTGGAAATCAGCCATTTCCCTCTGAAAAAGGAAACAGTTGGCAACTTACAGGGGGCTCTTCCCTCCTTTGTGACCTCCAGGTCAGGACAGAGCCTAAGGAGGGAGTTCTGCATTCTTTCCTGCCCGAGGTCCCTCCCTGTGGTCACAGTTGAATTGTTGACAGCCTAGTGTTGCTTTGTGATGTGAAAATTGAAATCACCAGGAAATGCTGGCATTCTTTTTCTTCTGTCTCCCTCCCCATTTCCCTTCCTTGAGCCTCGCTCTCTCAGTTCTAGCTCTTCCTCTGTTGCCTTTTTCATTTTAAATCCCTCAAACTTCCTAGCTCTGAGAACTCTGCTTGATGCTTGGATTTCAGAACTTTTCAAAACCACTTTGAATCCTTAAGCTGTCTACAAAATGATGGGGACAGAGATTGTTTCTCAATTTGAGCGATGGTGGGGACCGGGGACAACAAAAATGGAAGATTCTAGCCACCAGCACCACAAAGTTATATGCGGACTGCTCTCACCCCCCTCCTGCTTTCCACCCCTTCCCCTCCCCCTCGAGAAGCCTCAGCACCTTTGCTTTGCAAGGTTCAGAGCCTGGGTAGGTTTGAAAAATTAGTTTTAATTTCAAGATCTTTATCTCTAATTTCCTTAGGCTCCTACTATATTCCATACTAAAATCCACTTAAGTTCTGTGAAACTCAAACGCTGCATTCTGGGGAGCTACTTTTCTCTAAGTTTCACAATGTAGGGGAAAGAGTTTACTTCCACCGAGCACTGATCGCAATGGCGACAGCACGGAGCTTGCTGAGCTGGTCTCTGGGATGCCTCAACATTTGGCGCGCATGTACCTACTGACAGCTTTCAGACCATCTGAGAGCTTAGATGGTGGGGCAGGTGACTTTTAAAATGCCCCTTTTATAGGGACATACACAGGCTACCACCTCTCCTTCCGCATCTCCATCATCTGTAAAAGGTACAATTTCTAAAGTTCTTTCACAAACATTTCATTTCCCCCCATCGTACTGTCCCTATCCCAGGGCACTGGCAAAGAAGGGGTGTGTGTCCGTGAGCTGGGAGAAAGGCATCTTGTATCTTTCGCGGTGCAAAAAATCTTGGAGCTGGGAGACGGGTCAAAAGTCAGTGCAGATGTGCTGGTTTTACACAAGGAGTGTGCTGAGGAAGAGCGTTGGGCAAATCACTGTTTTGTAAATTGAATTTTTAACCCCCCTGGGGTGCCATCTATTGCAGCCCCTGGAGAACTTCTTTTATGAAGCAAAGGGTCTCCTTGTAATGCAAATCAGCACCCCTAATTACCCTGGTTGGCAACTCCCGGGCCTTCGGTTGCTTAAGGGGGCCAAGTCCTTTTGTCACCAATAGTACGTTTTTATTTTGTTTCCTACAAAACTGGGAAGGTGCCATAGTCAACTCAGACCTCACTGCTGCTGCCTCCAAACTGGGAGAAGGCCCATCTGTGTCCTGGGGAACATCCCGTGGGCCCGCCGCCTCCCCACCCCTGCCCCGTTGAGGTTTGTGCAGAGCAGATGATCGGGAAGCTGGGAGTGCAGGTGGCACTCAGTACCACCTGGAGCCATCTCCAAGAGAGTGCCCGCATCCTCCGAGGCTGGCGAAGAATACCAATTGCACGGTTACTGGGCCCCCTCAGGAGTCCACAAGAGGAAATTAAAAGGCATACACACGCCTGGAATAAAGGGCCCTGTTCTTGCAGATAATCACCAAAAATTGGCCATCGGGTTGTCCCCTCCCCCTTTTGGTGAAAGAACATGGTCTTTCTCTTGTTCCGTTTCATCAGAAATGTGCGGAGAGGGGCCAAGCTTTGCATGGGTTCCCCTCCCCTCCACTCTGGCTTTCTCCCCAGGCCTTGCCTTCCCAGCACCGGGGCACCAGTTTGTCCCGTCTGACACAGGAGACGGATCAGTCCTGGCCCCGAGGCCACACAAGTGTGAAGAGTGTCCCGGCATCTCCATGAGTGCCTCCTGCAGGGGCCTTTGCACGTTTTGAAATGCTTTCACTTCCCTCTCTGCGTGTGTTTCACACCCCAATCGGGCTCACTGCTGCCATGGTACCTCCACGAAGTAGGGACTCTCTTTGCTTCAGGGCCCACTGCCTCCTGCCGGTGTGTGTCTCTGTAGGGCAATGGGAATTGCATTTTGGGAATCTACTTAGGGAAGTCTGGGCAGTCCGAAGGGCAGGAGCAGGAGCTGAAAGATGCTGAGAGAGGCCTCGGGGGCTTAACACTGTTCCAGCAAACAAATACTGGCGAGGCACACCGGAGATGCCTTCTCAAAGCCTGCTGAATGCAAGCAGGCGGGAGGCTTCAGGGAAGAGCCTGCTTTCCCCCAAGGGCCTCCTCCAGGGGCCTCCCTTTCTCCTTCCAGGCTCGTGATGGGGTTGGATTCCCCGATCTCCAGGGCTGCTTTTCCTTTGAGTTCTGGAGAGTTGATGGGAGCTGTGGTCTTGCCTCCAGTCGTGGCTGTGGGCACTTAGCTCTGTGAGTGTCCTACAGAGACTCAGCACAGAGAAAACGCAGGTGGCGCAACACGTGATCTTGGAAGTGATGGGAAATCCTAATATTCATATCGTAGTACGTTGAATGGTGGCACCCAAAAGATGTGTTCACCTGAAGTCTGTGGATGTGACTTATTAGGACAAAGGGCCTTTGCAGAAGTAATGCAGTTAAGGATCTGGAGATGAGATATTCTGGATTATCCAGGGGGGCCCTAAATCCGATGGCAGGTGAAATTATGAGAGGCAGAAGGAGATACAAAGGAGAAGGTGATGAGGCACAGATTGGAGTGGTGCAGCTATAAGCCAAGGAGGCCTGGGGCTGCCAGAAGCTGGAAGAGGCAAGGAAGGATTGTGCTCTAGAACACTGGGAGGGAGTGAGGCCCGGCTGACATCTTGATTTCACACTTTGGCCTCAGAACTGTGAGAGGATAAAGAAATATATACAAACATACATATGGACATTTTGCAGAAATGAATGCATTTCTGTTGTTTCAAGCCACCGAGTTTGTGGTAATTTGTTACGGCAGCCACAGAAAACCAATACACATACCATGGTGACAATACCAAAGAGAGAGGTAGGGAAGGAGTAAGGAGAAGGGAGAAAAGAGGAAAAAGCAACCTCCAGCAGCAGCAAAGCTACCCCTTACCAAATGCCTGCCAAGGGCCAGGCAGGCTCCATCCTGATGCCCTCACAGCACCACCCCATTCCATGGCTGTACCATAGGAAACAAACCCTTCCCTCAGCCCCCTGCACGTGGCAAGGTGGAGCCAGGATGGTACCCCCAGCCGTGGGACTGCAGCACCCCTACACACAGCTGGGGATCGCAGCAAGGCTACTCAGGGGCTCTGCCAGCAGCCTGCATAAACTGCACACTACAGATGCTGAAGGGCAGGATCTGGATTTTAAGAGAGGCACAAAGAGCACAGGGGCTCTGAGGGAGCTGGAGACAGACCTGGAGGAGGTGGCCCTGGACATGGACTGGGACATGGATAACCTAGCTCAGCTGTGCCTCTCCAGTCCCTCTGCAAACACCACAGAGGTGGCTCCAGGGGAAAGTGGGAGCCTGGAGCACACTCTGTGCTCTAACAGATCTAGTGACATGGGCCTTCCCCACACCATTTCTTTCTCTTCTGAGGCACATGTCTCAGTAATTAGCTGGAAACCTGGGCACACCCCCGAACCCCTCCACCGTCGATCTCTTTTCGCTCTATAACCTTTCAACAACCAGCCCTGTCAATTCACTTCCTAAAGATTCCTCTCATGCTTCTCACTTCCCTGCCACTGCAGTCCATGCCTTGGACCCCTCCCCAGGATGGATGTGGCTGCCTCCTGTCCTCATTTTTATACGAGTGTTTCTCTTGCACTGACTCCGATGGGACAGAAAAGCATCACTAAGATGGCTCAGTTGCATCACACGCTCAGCTTGCTCTTGGTGATGACATGATGGGAGTTGGGAACTGGGGCTAGAGGAGTAGGGAGGGGGAGGAAGTGTTGCCAGTGACTGATGGATGAAGCGGGCTGTGCTAACAGATGGTTGGAGCCGGGCTGCAAAGAGGCTTTTGGGAGCCGCATGCTTTCTCACGTTAATGTAGATGTTCCTTTCTATCCATGGGCACCTTCAATGCAGTTTTGCTTCTTCTTTATTTCTTTCTGAAATACCATGTTACGTTATTTGCATCCTGTCAATCACACCGTCTTAAAGTGGAGGACACACACTATTTGGGTGGTCAAGAACCCTGGCTTTGGCTTTATGTGCTGTTTAGGACATCTTAGCTTGCAGTAGCCAAATACACCCACAGCTATTTTTTAAAGAATCCTTCTTATTAAAATCCTTGCAGGAAAAATAACTCTTTATTACAAGTCCAGAATTCTCTAGCCCTTAGCCCTTCGCTGTGTTTTCGTAACATAATGATTGAGAAGGGAAACCGTTTAGAAGCTCAGCAGTCATATCAAAGCTCGGCACCGCCTGACATTGCATTCTTATTTTTTTTTTCTATTATGCTTATTTGCATGGCTAGCACCTCTCCCAGAACCAAGCTGTAAGCTTCTTCTGAAGAGCAGGGATTCTGTCCTTTACACTGCTGCATCCCACAATGGCTAGCACATAGTAGGCCTAGCACCTTGTAGGTGTTCCATAAAGGTTTTTTTTTTTTTTTTTTTACTGAGTAAGTGAATGAATTAGTTCATTGGAATGCAGGTCACAAGCTAGTAAAGG
>NW_024343579.1:680315-709698 GCF_902729225.1 Pteropus medius
TTTGGGCTGGCAGCTCTATAACAAGTGTGAAGAGCCTGAGGGGCTGAGAAAAAGCTGTGGACAAAGACGGCAAGTCTCTGAGTAGGCAGGGTGAGGGGGGGCTATGCATGCCGACAAGGGGGGCTAAATCAGGGAGGTTCTGAGGACAGAATCCAGGAGTGCTATTTAGCTGGGCTTTGGGTATGATGTCTAGCTGTGGGCTTGGGGTGACACTCACTTTCCCAACAGCCAGAGGAACTGAAAGGAAGAGGTCCGGCCTTGGCTAAAGCAAGGAGGAAGGAGGAAGGGGACATGGGGAACATATATGAACACTAAGGCAATCTGAGCAATATCTGCACTTACCTCAGGTGTCGACAGAATGGACCCCCAAGTCCCTATGCCGAGAAAAGTGCAGGCTTTCAAAGACTGGGCAAGGGTGATGCCTGAGAGACTGGGCCAGGGGCACCTTGCAGAAAAAGAACAACAGGACTCGTCAGGATCTTTGGATGCTATCTGCTATGCTGGGTGACTCCAGTCTCCTTCTCTCTCAGCTGGTTTTCCTTCCTTTTTTTTCCCCTCTTGGAATTGGTTAATTTCCTTGCCAACTAAGTAAGCAACGGAGGAAGCAATAATACGCACACATTCCTTCGATTCCATTTAAAAAATCCATTGCATATCTTACCATGTGTGAGGTATCAACTCCACCCCCTGGAGGTAGGAAGAGATCCTGATTAGATGAGTTGGCCACAAGGCCACCCATGCTCTTGATGTGGATCCTTGAGAAGGGACTAAAGAAGAGGGAAGGTATAATTCTCAACTCCGAGAGGCTGGGAAGGCTTCTAGGATGTGGTGAGGTTTCAACTGAGCCTGGAAAGATGGAAAGAAGGCAGGCAGGTGTGGAAAAGTATTCTAGGCAAGGAAGAAATAAGCAGAAGCCTGGAGGCAGAGGAGGGCAGGGTATTCTGTGAGAAAGGGGTCAGGTTGGGATACAGATCTGTGTGAGGATGGATGGGGGGTTAGGAAGAGGGGAGCTGCAGAGGTAGGCTGGGTCCGCCTGACCTTGAGTGCCAGACAGAGCAGCACAGACAGCACCTCGCAGGCACCAGGGAGCCATCAAAGTCTTGTCAGCAAGGGCAGGAGCCAAGCCGGCCTTTTGTAAAAAACCTCTGGTACTTGGATGGAGGAATATACATGTACCCTCTGCGTGGGACATTTTTCTTCTCTTCCGCTTTTACTTGTTTGTTTGCTTGCTTGCTTGCTTGCTTGCCAGGGAAGTTTTGTGGCTGGGAAAGAGAAATAACCAACTCAGAAGAATATGCAGATTCCAGTATCTAACACATTAGAATTCAGGCGACATATGGATTGCCCACTCCACGAACCTGCCATGTGGCAGGAGGGCCTGGTCAAGCAGTAGCAGCAGACTCTAGGAAGACTGAACACTGAGGACTGTGTGCTTCCCCACACTCTGAATGCCCACACTGCAATGCAGTGATGGTGGCCCCCAAAGATATGTCCACCTGGAACTCGTGAATGTGACCCTATCTGGAAAAGGGTCTTTGCAGGTATCATTAAGGTAAGGATTTCAAGACTGGATCATTCTGGATTATCCGAGTGGGCCCTCAATCTAATGACATGTGTCCTAAGAAGAGGAGAAATGCAGAGGAGAAGACCATGTGAAGATGGAGGCAGAGATTGGAGTGACACAGCCGCAAACCAAGGAACGCCCGGGGCTGCCAGAAGCTGGAGGAGAGGCAAACAAGGATCATCCCCTAAAGCCTTCAGAGGGGGCACGGCCCTGCTGACATAGTGATTTTAGCCCAGTCATATTGACTCTCTCAAAGAGCATGTGTGGTTCCCCATCTCAGTACCCCAGTAGACTGTGCGCTCCGAGAAGGCAGGGGCTACATCTCACTTGTCGTTGTAGCCCCAGCATCTAACACAAGGCAGGGCGTTTACTAGGCACTCAGTTAATGTTGGCTGAATGAATGAATGGGGGCAAGACTGTGGGAGTTCACAGATCCTCATCTATACCAAGTACTGTGTGTAGATGAATACGCCTCCCATATTCATATGGCTGTTTGTCCTTTTGTGTTCCTCGATCAGCAGATAATAAAAATATCGCTAGTTGCTATTATGTGGAGTCTGCAATGGAGGTGAAAATGACAGACAGAGAAATGAGGCCCAGCCCTGTGATTGTTTCTTTCCATCACGACCTGTTTCTAAGCCAAACTGGAGAAGTACCAAGACACAGCCTCCTCCAGTGCAGCATCTACTCAACCTGGACCCTGACCAGCCACTCAGCCAAAGGCAGCAGAGGTGTTGGTGGCGACAAGGAATTGCAAGCAGCGCTTCTGCAGACACCTGCTAGCAGGGGCCAGAGAGGAAGCCAATCAGCTAGGCAACGTCCAAGGAGTCTCCATCCAGTCCCATCTGGCTACTGCCTCACCTTCAGTCCCCTGGTGATAAGGCCAGTTTATAATCTGTCTGCTGGGAGAGTCTTCAGTCGAATAAACCTGTTCCCAGGAGTTTTCTCAATATCCCTTCTGGAGGCATCTTTGCTCTCTGCCCATCATAATAATTTGTAATTTGTTCGTCGATTTCTCCTTACATGTAGTGGTTCCAGGAGGGATTCGGAGGGATTTTGAAGACAGGCTTTTGAGGGCTGCCCAGGTCCCTACAGGATCCCAGGCCGAAATGCTGGCTAATGAGAAATGTCTTAGACAACTTGCTTTAAATAATCTGGCAAGCAAACTCTCTCTCTCTCTCTCTCTCTCTCTCTCTCTCTCTCTCTCTCTCTTTATTCATTAGAAATATTGCACCTAAATAGCCTCTTTGTTTCTTGGGATTAAGATTTCCAGCCAAGGCGGGAGGTGGAGACTGACAGGGCTGGAGAGAGGAGGGCAGTGGAGGCTGCCAAAATGAGATGTGTCTGCAAGGCCCAGAGATGCACCTGGACACACTTAAATCCCACGGGATTTTTTTTGAGCCAGAGGCCAAAAGCTCTCAGGTAGCTCTCAGATCGCCTCCTGGCTTCTTCACAGGCTATCTGAGGGGCCTCAGACAAGCCCTGTCCTGGCTCACTAGTCCATCATGGCAGGGATGCTGTAAAGAAAGGCAGCCTCACAAGGCGGTTGGTAGGAGGCTCTGCTAAGGAGAAGGGAGGCTTGGGGTAGGCAGGAGCTGGCTCTGCTATGTCTGTGACCTGTGCCCAGCACTGCTTGGCTGCTGGGCCCTCACCCAACTGTGCTGGGCCAAAGGGATCCCCTCAAAACACTTCTTTTTTTAAAATTATTTATTTAATTTATTTTTATTTTTTAGGCAAGACAACCCTTGGTTGACCTCACAGATTGCAAGGACCTTGTAATCTTACAATCCCTTATTTTTAATTTTTTTTTTACGACTACAGCACTTGGTCTTCCTAGGTGGTCTTCCATCCAAGTACTAACCAGGGCCGACTCTGCTTAGCTTCTGAGATCAGATGGGATCAGGCTTGTTCAGGGTGGCAAGGCCATAGACTTTTTTTTTTAAGCATGATTACTAATTTTTAAAAAAAGTCAGTTTGAATTGTTTATTTGATTTCTCGGGGTGATATTGGTTAACAAAACTATATAGGTTTCAACTGCACAATTCTATAATACATCTGTATATTGTGTTGTGTGTTTACCACCCAAAGTCAAGCAAACATAAACAAGACAAACACTTTCGGAAATGAGTGCCAGAGGAAGAAAGGTGTTTCTCCTCAACAATGTGTTAACTCATGAATATTAACATTTTCCTAGGGCAGTAAATTTCCTTTAACATACCTGTGACTGGAATTTCATTCATTTTCTTGTTTTCCAGTCTTTCTGTTCTCACCATCTATTTGCTGATATATCTGACAAAAGAGAGAGAGGACAAAAAAAGAATAAGAAGCTTCTATACAAATTAGCTATGAAGGGAACAAAAATTTTGCTATCCTGGAGCTGCTTTTCGGGATATTGATTTTAAGCTGTTTTTCAAGAAACAAGGCTCAGAAAGGACCTTTGACCTTTCTGCCTTTCTTGCTTAAGAGATTCAGACAGAAACCTGCTTCAGGAAGGAAATCTTAGAATGCTGCCTTAGCCTAATTTGAATTAAGTTTGGTAAATAAAGACATCAGGCAGGCGCCTATTAGCTAGATGCCCCCTGGGTCCTATTGTTTTCGAGTTGCCCGGCAAGAATGTCTGTGACACTTCTGTTCCGTTCTTCTGTCAACTAACTACCTGTAAATCGCCCATTCTCACTTCTGAAATCTAAGTGTTCTTGTCCCCTTTTCTACTTTGTCCAAAAATGTCTTATATACCTGATGTTGTCTCCCATCTTTGGAATTTCTATGCTTATGTGAATTCCCCATGAGCATGTATTAAAACATTTGATTTTCTCTTGTTAATCTGCCTCTGTTAATTTGATTAGTAGCCCAGCTAGAAGAATTTAGAAGGTAGGAGGAAAAGTACTCATTTTTTTTTTAGCCCCCACAGCTATATTTTCATTCAGTTTGTTTTATGAGCATGAAAGGTTTAAACATAAAGTAGCCAGATTATATGGATTAATTAGATGTTTAATGTTAAAAAAAATCAAGAAAGTAAGTTGCAGCTTATAATATAAAACTCAGCAGGCTTTGATTTTGTGCTGTGAAGCTATTCAAAAAAACAGTAATTAAGACGTGAACAGTAAACTGATTCTATGCATAAATTAGAGCTATCGAAGGCAAATGTTTGCTTTTAGATTGTGATGTATGGAGATTTAGCCATAAACTATGGGCTGGAGATGTTAATTGTGCTAAACCTGAGCTTTAATCAGGCGCCAGGGCAGGATGGGACTGAGTGGCAGTGCAGGGCTTCCTCCCCTCCCATGGATCTAGAGGGACAGACAGAAGGAGCGCCTGGTGCCCGCGTGTGGCAAACAAGAGCTTTAGAGTTGTCAGACTCCTCAGAATCCCAGCCCCCGGCCCCCCGCCAGGAATTGAAATGCACATCGCTGGGTCCCCTTAGCAAGGCAAACTCTCCTGGGAGGGGTGCCAGCTTTGGGTTAGTTTTCTCCAGTTAAGTTCTGAGATGCCTGCTTCAGGGAGAACTCAGTTATGTCTACACACATCCTTAAACTGTCTCCCCTTAGTAAGCTGCAGAGACGGCAGCCAGCGCTCCTAAAACCACAAGCAGTCCGCTGCATATTGTTAAAATGCTTATTGATAAGAGTCCCCAAACATCCTAAACTAAATACAAGGGTGTCCCGGATGCGAACAGCTCACGGTGGACATGTCCTAATATCTAGAAGTTTGCTTTGAAAAACTAGGTTCAGATCCTCGATGATGGCCCTAAGCTTGGGCTGAGATGGAGGCAGGAGTCTGGCATTCCCTCCCCAACCCCTGCTGCCCACCCTCAGCCTGACCCCTAGGTGGTCTTGCTCCCACCTGTCAGCCCCTCTGGGGAGGCTGTGCTGGGTTCAGGGTAGATTCAAGCTGGAATGGCCCTCCCTTAAAGAGAGGCTCATTCAACTCCCTTCCTGCACCAACCCTACAGGGGCCTCTGAGGCCCAGGGACTGAGCTGGCCTTGGCTTACCAGCTGCGCAGAGGGAGCTGGGCCAGAGTGGTTTACTCCCCACGGACCCTTCCAGGGCCCGGGGCAGGGGGCGAGTGGGCTTCTAAGCCTGCAAACGCCACTTTTCCGCAGAGGGCAGGAAATCTGGCCCTGGCACTGGCCCCAGCCTGGCCATTTCATTTCCCATGGGGCCTCCAGCACCTTCTGCAGCTCCTGGGGGTGGGGGAGGGGGTGGAGAGAGGGGTGTTTTCCCAGGTGTGAAACCCTTTTGTAATTACTGAACAGATTTTTCACAGGCTTTTTTCCCCCTTTGCTTATCTTCATCCTCACCACCAATAGCCTCATTAACATGTGAGAACACAGAGCTTGTTGCTACTCTTTGGGCCTTTGTGGGGGGCCGCACCGGCTCAGTCTCCCACCCTTGGAAGTCTTGGCCAGGTCTGTGACTACAGATTATTTCTTACTTTCAAGGCTGCAAAGACACCAATTCTTTTTATCCAGAGATTCACCACTGTCCCTGGAGGGTTAAAATATAAATAGCAGTCTCTGAGCACGCCAATAAATAGATGGAGCCAAGGAAATAATTTCTCCACTGGCCTCCCAGCCCCTTGGTGGACCCGTTGGGCCGTCTGCCTCGCTAATGTGCCCACCAGTTTCCCTGGGCACGCTCTCATTCTGCCAAGGCCGAGAGAGAGCTGGCAAAGTGTGCTAAAAATAACATGAACGAGAGACAGAAAACAAGCAGCCACCACCCAAGCAAAGGACACTGTTTGCCCAGGGACCAGCCCACAGCCCGAGGAGCCCACCCTGGGTGGTTCAGGAGGGGCTTGGTCTCTCTGGGCTCTCTGAGGTGTGCCCACACTGGGCTTGCCCTGGGTCGGGGGAGGACGAGCTGGGGACAGTACTCTTTATTATGCCCATGGTTGGAGGGAGCATGCTGTCCCTGGAGCTGTGATGGGACTAAAGGGGTGGGGACGGAGGGACCAGAGCTAGCCTAGGGTGCCAACTGGATGTCCGCTTTGTGCCTGGCATGATGCTGGGCATTGAGTGGTATGCCGGGAAACAGCAGTCTCAGGCTCCGGGGTCAGTCAAGCCTGGTTTGGAATAGCGGTTCTTGGCGCCACCTGTGCTGGTCCCTACGTGGCCTTGGATCAATGCTTGCTCATCTATACAATGGGGACAGCAAGAAACTGCCTCCCAGGCATGCTGTGAGGATTCGAGGGGGAATGACCTAGGCGAACTTCGGCCCAAGCTGGAGGGAACCGGAGCAGCTACTGTCTCTGCTGCTCAGTTTGCATTCGTGGCTTCCGGTCATCATCTCCATCACAGCTCTGCTTGACCTGTGAAGACCCCAGGACAAGCACTGTCCACAGCGGAAAGGCCAGTTCTGCAGAATGGAGGAAACACACTGTCTCTGGAGCTGTGATGCGACTAAAAGGGTGGGGACAGAGGGGCTCAAGGCTGGCATGGCCGTCCATCCCTGTGCAGCCGGCAGCCAGAGATGAGCCGGGGTGCACTTGGACCCCCGAGTCGGTCGGTTCCCGGGAGCCTGTGGGAGAGACAGGCAGGGCCCTCCAGGGCAGCCAGGCCCCGGACCGAAGCTGCTGACAGACTGGGAGACCAGGCCCACAGTGGGAAGGGCTGCGCCCAAGGTCACAGGCAAGTCGACACAGACCCAGGGTCCCCGTGTCCTCGGCCAGGACTCTCAGCAGGGACTTCCCAGGCACTCGTGAGTCCGGAGGACCTGGCAGACCCCCTAAGTTGACCAGGAGTGAGAGGTCTAATGCTGGGGCCATCGTGAGATTTTCTCCTTGGGGACTCGCGGCTTGCTCTGGTGACTCTGCTCACCTGCTGAGTCTCACCTGAAGGTGACAGCTGCTGAGCACCTGATCCCCGGGAACATGGGACATGTGTCAGATCAGCTGTTCTGGCCCTGAGCTGGCCCTGGTGCTGGTTGAAGGGGCATTGACAACGGGCGCCCAGGGAAGCCACGGGTGCCCCTTACCCCCCTCCCCTCCCTTCCTAGGCTGTCAGAGGACCTGCTCCCGCAGAGGGAGGGCACTGCCACTTGCAGGCTGGTGGCTTTCCTACCTCCCCTGGTGCTGGCCCACAGGCAGGTTCCGGACCTGCCGAAGGCGCGCGTGGGGCCTGCGATGGCACCAGCGGCTTTACCGGCAGCATCCCACCCCACCACTGCACAGAGGCGGCTCAGCTGCGTCCCCAACATGGCGGGAACATGCTGCGGAGACACAGCTTGCAGTCCAGGCCTCTCCTCTCCAGCAAGCTCTCACCTGGCCATGCACGGCGGGCTGGTGGGGAGCGGGAACCACGGGGCCCAAGGACAGGCCTTGGAGAGTGAGACCTCCACAGGACGAGCCTGACATGGAGGCATGAGGGCAGGAAGGGGTCGACCTGGCAAGGGGCTCTGGGACCCGCTAGGGGCAGGCAGCCGGGTCCTCAGGAGCCCCCCCAACCCCCAGGGCACCGGAAGGACCCAAGGCCCCAGGCACGGCACTCCAGGGATCCAGAGGGTTTTGGTTGAACCAGAAACGTGGTGGCCACGGTGACAAAGGAGAGGTTGAGGGTGGGAGAGGGGGTCGTCACTTCCCTGGGCTCCCAGCACAGGCTCGCCAGCCCGCCTTTACCTCCCAGGTCTAGATTTGTATATCCAACAGCCTGTTGGGCATGTCCACCTGATATTTCTTAAGCTCTTCCAGCCAACCGTGGCCAAGCCTGAACTACAGCTTCCGGTCACCCCCAAAATTAATTAGGTGGCACCTGAAAGGAGTCCCTCAATCTCTGTTTGGAGCCCAGACCTGTCTTCCAAACTCCTTCGCGGCCCCTCTCCCAGGACGACCCATGGAGTCCTCAGTCTTATAGGGCTCCACAGCTGGACTTTTTGCCTTTTACCCCAGACCTCATCTCTGCTCCCCATCTAGCAACAGTGGCACAGCACCAGGCAGCAAAGCTGATGTCCTCTTGGGCCTTGGCCTCCTGCCTTCCCTCCCTCCCATCTTATCCCTTTGCACTGATGGGAAGCCTTTGACTTTCAACCTTAAATACATCCAATGGCTTTGCTGGGCCTCCCTGGGGTTGATATCCAGCTTGGACCATGCTATAGTCATGCATTTCAGGAAGTGGGATTCAAACCACAGAAATAACCAATTAGAGCCTGTTTGACGTAAGTATTTATTTTGTTTTTTTTTTTTTTTTCATGACCAATTTGGGTGATTTTCTAGTAACCAGTTGTTTGACTGGTTATACACCATTTCCCTAAGCTGGTTTCTTTGTGCAAGGACAGCTTTGGTGTCAGGAATGGTGTCCAGTGCCACAGGCCTCCCACAGGCCCCACTTGCACAGCCCCAGAGAGGGCGGCCCAGCGGAGCCTTTTGGAATGGGGGCTTCCCTTTCGGCTGCCTGTAGGATGGACTTCCATGAAAACTGAGACTTGTTTTTAACAGAAGTCCCATAGTCCACTGGACCTTAGCTCTATCTTATTTCGAAGCAAAGTTTGGAAGGAACGTGGTGTTGGATTTCTTGGCCTACTGGACCTGTCCTCTGCACAATATAAAAAAGAAAAGATCAGGGACCAGACCCTAGACCCTTGCCTGTGGAAAGCCTGCTGTCCTGCATTCTGGAATTTGCTACTGACATCTAGAAGCAAACAAGTCAGATGAGGGACAATTAGGCTGATACAGGCTGTCTGGATTTCCAGTCCATTCCTTTTTAACTGCCTCAGCGCCAGCTGAACTCCCAGCCCCGAGAGGTGAAACTGAACCCAAGGATGTCCCCAGCTCTCTGGAATGAAGCTTTCACTTCTATAATTAGAGTCCCAGAATGTCAAGGCTGTGGGGGCCATTAGGATCAGCTGGCCCGTCCCCATCATGGTACTGACAGCCAGGCTGGGAGGCCCAGCTTGAGGCCTGCCCTCTACTTCCCTCCCAGATAGGGCCCTTCCTGCTACAGCTTCTGCTACTAATTCTTTCCACCATGTTAGTCTTTTCCTTGCAGACATGGCAGGTGCTCACTAGGTCCTTCGTAAAGGGAATCAGAACTCGTGTGCAGTCTCCCAGGTGCGAGCCTCGAATACGCCAGGCAGTTAGCCTTTTCAGTAAATAGATGCCAAATTTCTTTCTCTAGAGACCCCAACACTTATAGGAGAACACACAGCTGGCTTTGAATGCTCTCGATGGTCTGGTCTCCACCTTACCTGGCACCGTTCTCACCTGGTGTCCTACATTCCTCTATGCTGGCCAACTCTATTCCCCAAACACACCATGCAGTTTCTCACCCTTGGGCTCCAGCTGTTTCCCTCAGACCAAGATGCTTTTGAAATCTGGCTGTCTACCAAGACTCTTCTCTTTTGTCAAGGCCCATCTCCAGGATGCTCTCCTCTGTGCAGCATTTGCAAAGAGAGCTCCGTCAATGTTCTCCCTCCTCCCACAATTCACTCATTTATACCACAGATATTTTCATGGGCACCCATCATGTGCCAGGCACTGTTCTAGGCACAGAGGATACAGCAGTGAACAAGACAGATTAAAAACCTCTGCCCTCGCAGAGCCGATATTCTTGTGGGGAAGTGAGGCAATAAAAGAAACAAGTAAATGATGGAGAATTTTAGAGGCGAAATTAACTTCTTCTGCACTCCCCGCCATCTTCTTCCCTCCTGTTGCCCTATTTTCCTGTCTTGTGGTACGGTTACTTTGTACTTCTGTCTCATGATCACTAGAGGGTGAGCTCCATGAGAGTGGGGCCAATGCCTGTTCTGCTCTGCAGCCCCCTCAGCACCAGGCCTAGCGCAAACACTCAAGAAATGTTTGTGAAACCAGCGAGTAAATGAATGAGGGAGTGAACGAATGACAGGGATGAGGATCTAGGCTCAGAACACTTGCGTGTTTTAGCTTTTCTGAAATAAAGCTTCTACACTGGAAGGTTGGGTGGCTTGAGCATAGGATTTCTGAGGCCCAGGAGAAAAATCAACACTGGCTCTCACACCACAGAACAAATGAGAGGTGGCTATAGAAACTCAAAATTTCAACTTCAGGGCCCATGCCACACTTGAACCTCATTTGACCGTGGACTCTGTCTTTCATGAGAAGATGTGTCCAAGGGCCTAACCTTACTGACTCAGCCTCTCACACCTAGGACATAATCTCACAGCACCTTTGATTTCTTCTGCGAACATCAGAAGTACCCGCAATGAGAGGCTTTTGTATTTTCATACAGAAAAAAAAAAAGAGTCAACACCGCTTCCTCCCATAACCCATTTTTTACTAAATATGTGCTGAAATTAACTGGTTATTACGTTCCCAAATCCCTTTTGATTATTTACTAGAGATTTTCATCTCATTTTTAACCAAGTGACTCTTATCCTAAAACAATTTGATTTGATGTTTAAAGGATTAAGGGAATGATTTTATGACCTAAAATGTGAATGGTGTAATTGAGTTGCAAACACTACTTTAGTGTTTTCACAACATAATTTGTTGGGGCATTTTGTTTTTCCAAGACACTTGATTTATCTGCTCTTCATACACATTCAGTCTCTGTAAATATGCTTTTGGCTTTTCAGTAATATCAGACCTGAATGCTTTGACGTGTATCAGCAGGGGTAGGAGATTGAGAGAAAGGTTGCTATATGCATTTAAACATACTAGGCCAACAGAGAAAAGAACATTTATAAGTATCTATAAGCATCTAATGTACCTTTTAGACATGTTTCATTGAGTTTCATGAATTAGCCTGGAGCTAGCTGTTTTTTTTTTTTTTTAAGTTAGTTTTCCCTTTAGTTTTGGTCATTCTTTTGGTTGCTGCTATTGTTTCAATCTGTCGTTTTTAACCATCGGAAAGGCAGTTGTTTACTTATCGAATTATGTGCTTCAGGATGTCCTTATGATCCAAGTGGATTCTGATTGCAAAGCAAATTCAATCGACAATGTCCAAGGGGGCCTGAACACAGCTCAGAGTCCCACTTCAACTCTCAAAAGCCCAAAGCCATGGGCGACATGCCACTGCTGAACAGCCTGGCCGAGCAAATCCATGTACAGTCAGGACTACTCTGATTCTCTGGAACATGCACTGAACTGACCGAGGGGCGGAAAACACACTCCCCCAATTACTTTATGGACCTCTTTCATCAAACCAGCGTCCTCTCTTGGTTTCTGGGCCGAAAAGCTTGGCATCATTTTCCAGTCTCTAACACCCTCCCTCTTCCACTGACTCATAACAAAGTGCCATCATTTCAGCTTTCTCTGTTAAATGTCTCTTGGACACATCCTTTCCTTTCTGCTTCCACTGCCACCTCCTTCATCCAGGCCCCTGTGGTCTTAGCCTTGAACCACTCCAATAACTCCCACATTCTTTTCTCAGCCTCATACTCCCATGCTGAGACTTGACTTGACTCCCAGAAATGTCTTCCTAAGATGCTCATTTAGGATCTCTCTCTTCTGCTTCCTGACATGCTGGGGAACCACTTTGCTCTCCAGGTCAAGTCCAGGCTTTTCCAATTGATTTTCAAGGTCCTTACTAATCTGACTACATATAACTTTTAGCCTTCTAATCCCTAATGAGCATGGCCTGGGTCAAAACCTATTGAGATACATCTGCATACTGTGGTTTTGGTACAAGGCTGGATAAATCGACTGATGAGATAGAAGTGCGAACCCAGAGACAGACTCGTGCGTATAAAAAGTCTGATTTCTGAGAGGACACATTTTACAGGAGTGGGGAGGGGATAGTCTTGCCAATCAATCGTGCACGGATAATAGGGCATCCATAAGGATAAAAAATGAAATAGGAGCCCTACTTCACATCACACACACAAATCAAGTCCAGGTGGATTAAGGACTTAAATATGAAAGGTGAGACTATAAAGCTTTCAAAAGGTCACAAAGGAGAATATCTTCATAACCTAAGGGTAGGGAAAGATTTCTTAAACATGGCATGAAAAACACTAAATATAAAGAAAAGATGGACAAGCAGAACCATGTTAATATTTTTCAAAATATTTATTTATTTCAAAACATTTATATTTTTCAAAAGCTAGTATGCAGAGATGAAAAAGAAAGCCACCAATTGAGAAAAGGGTTCTGGAATACATAACACTGACAAAGACCTCATATCCAGAATATGTTCTTTAAAGTCTCAAAAATTATTAACAAAAACACAGAAGACTCAACAGAAAAATTGGCAAGACACTTGATAGGTAAAGTACAAGCCAGGAAATCCAAATGGCTAATAAATGTATAAAATGCAGTTTGAGTTCTAGTAACGGGGGAAATGCACATGAAAACCACAATGAGATCCACTCCTTATCCGCCGCAATGGCTAAAATTCACAAGTGTTGGTGAGAACGTGGAGGCTCTGGAACACTCATACACTGCTGGGGGGTGTACAGGCAATTTGGAAAAGTTCGTATTATCTAGTAAAGTTGAAAATAGCCACACCGAACGACCCAGCAATTCCACTCCTACTTATATACACTAGGAAAATGAGTACACACGTGCATCCAAAGCCAGGAAGCACCCAACTGTCCATGGCAGTAGAATGGAGAAGTAGAGTGTGGTGCATTTATGAAACGTATGGATATTGAGGAAACTTAGAAGCACAATATTAAGTGAAAGAGGTGGAATAAAAAATGAACGTAGAGAGATCTTTAGTCTTCTTAGAGAATATCTAGTAATCCTGAGCAAAATGTTGGTAGAAATATGGATGGAAAAGGCTGTTCTGATGAGGTCTCACATGGAAACGAGGATCATGTTATTAGAAATTGGGGAAAGGTGATCCTTGTTATACAGTGGCAAAGAAGATGGCTGAATTGTATTCATGTTCTAGTGTTTTGTGGAAGGAAGAACTTGCAAGTGATGAAATTGGGTATTTAACTGAAGCAATTTCTAAGCAAAGTGTTGAAGGTATGGCTTGGCTCCTTGTGACTGCTTCTAGTAAAATGTGAGGAGAGAGAAATGACTTACTTAAAGATGGAATTATTAAGAAAAAAGGAAGCAGAACTTAAAAGATTTGGAAAATTCTCAGCCTAGTCATGCCGCAAAAAAAAAAAGAGAACACTAAGGGCGTGGCCAAGCAACTCTTCAATATGGAGATTAGGAGGGATATAAACTTTGGACTTCATCGAGTATCTCAACGAAGGCTAGGGGCAGAGACGAGATTATACCAGCAGAAACACTGCCAGCTGGGTCTAAATGCAATAGAAAATGAAGCATGTTGGACTCCTTAGACTCTTCAGGACTGGGTCACAATGCTATTCAGCTGCAAGTATGCACTATTCTTCAAAACAAGGGAAGAAGGACCCTGCAGGTGATTCAGAGGTCATCAGGGCTGCCTAAGCAGCACAGGCTCAGTGTGTGTGGGGGGGTGGGTGGGTGCATGGCTGCCTCCACCTATGTTTCAAAAGATGGGGTGGCCAAGCCCTGGGACTCCAGCCCAAGGGAGGTTCCGCGGGGGCAGGGTCTAGGAGGAGAGCTGTTGTGGGCCTGAAAGGCAGAGAATCAAGCCGAAGTGGATTATTCTGGCACCTTCTGGTTTCATGTTGTTTGCTTTGTTAGGTTTGGGATTCACTTGGGACCCATTTACCCCTTTCTTCTTTCCTAGGTGTTTCTTTTGGAAGAGGACTGTCTATCCTATGTCTGTCTCACAAGTGTATCAGGAAGCGCAGAACTTGTTTGGTTTCATAGGTTCACAGCTGGAGAAGAATTTGCCTCAGGATGAATCATGCCTTGAGTATCGCTCATAGGTGATTTAGATTTAGATGAAATTTAGTTGGAACTTTGGACTTAGACTTTATAGTGTATGTTGGAATGAGTTAAGACTTTGGGGGTTATTGGGTGGAATGAATGTATTTTACTTAGGAGGAAGACATGAATTTTGGGGGGCCAGGGACAGAATGTTATAGAATAAATGTTTATGTCGCCCCAAATTCGTATGTCAAAATTCTGACCTCCAAGGTGATGGTATTAGGATGTGAGGCCTTTGGGAGATGATGAGGTCATGAGGGCGGGGCCCTCATGGATGGGATTAGTGCCCTTATAAAAGAGACCCCACGGAGCTCCTTCATTCTACCATGTGAAGACACAGTTAGGATATGGGCATCTGTGAATCTCGCCAGACACCAAATCTGTTGGCGCCTTGATCTTGGACTTCCCAGACGCCAGAACTGTGAGACATAAATGTCTGTTGCTTAAGCCACCCAGTCTATGGTATTTTTAAAAGCCCAAATAGACAAAGACAATGCACTTAGATATTTTCTATTATCTTCTTATTCTGTTTCATGTTTCCAAATATATGCTGGTGGAGACTTGTTAACTTGATTTTAAGACAACTGTATGTATGTCACAAGTCGCAGTTTGAACAGTTCTAGATGCTTCCAGTACATCCAGCTAGCCCCTAAGCTCCACGGAGGTGTTAGAGGCTTGCGGTGATAGCCTGCCTCAAAGTGGCTCCCTCCGAGAATGCCCTCCCGGAAAGGCTGTGTTTCCCCCTTGCTGGGAAAGCAAAGACATTCATCCCCCCACCCCAGAAGGGAGGAGTCGAAGACCTTAAAGCAGAACCCTCCAGGCTGGTCACATCTGCCTCAGTATGTAGGACTGCATAATCTAGGAAGCCAGCACTCCCCAGGGAAGGCAATGACAGTGCTCACTTTTGGCCACTGTTTACAACTGCTGTGACAGGGCAGATGATGGCAGCAAGAGGCCATAAGCTGGGCTGAGTAGCCCTGGCTGGGGACAGTGTGTCACTCTGACCCAGCTAAAGGACTAGATACCGGGCTCTGAGGTTCAAGGTCCTTTCTAGCTGAGAACCTGACTTGAGCCTTCCTGGTTGGGAAGGCAGGAGAACAATTACAGAGGATTCAAGTGGTCAAATAAGCCAGCAAAGCCTGACTTCAGCCAATGTGGCATGAGTGATGTGATGGCCAGAATATAGTCCCCAGTTACTCAAACAAATACTAATCTGAGTATTCCTGCGAAGGTATTTTGTAGCTGTGGTTAACATCTACGATCTGTTGACTTTAAGAATAGTAACCTGTGATAATGTGGGTGAGCCGCATTCAATGAGTTGAAGCCCATGAGAGCAAACACTGAGGTTTCCCTAAGAAAACTGCCTCCAGACTGCATCGTCAACGCCTTCCTGAGTTTTCAGCCTGCTGGCCTGCCCTGTAGTTTGTGATTTGCCAGGCCCCACACTTGGATGAACCAATTCCTTAAAATCGATCTATCTATCATCTATCTATCTATCTATCTATCTATCTATCTATCTATCTATCTATCTATCTATCTATCTATCTATCATCTATCTATCTCTCTATCATCTATCTATCAATCATCTATCTATCATCTGTCTATATCATCCATCCATCCATCTCTGTCTATCTAATCTCCTATTGGTTCTGCTTCTCTGTGAAACTCTGACTGAGCCAGGTGATGACTCTGTGGGTCTTCCTAGGGCACTGATTACCACCCCTCAATCACAGCTTCACAGCTCTATGGAGGTTTTGGCAATCATGGTTCTGACGAGAATTAGTGGTTAACATTTACCTGTGCTGTTCTGACCTCCCGGCTCTCTTCCCGGTGGCCCAGAGGTACCTGGGGAGATATGAGGTGACAGACGGAGGAGGCTTTCCTCTCAGGTGTAGGGGACACCTCTACCTCAGGACTCCCTGGCAGGAAAGGGCCCTGAGATGGCCGTGAAAGTTCAGGGCTGGGTGGTGTCAGCCAACTCACTTCTTATTTCCAAACCTCAGCCTCTTTTTGTGGAAAATGGGGAAACATTCACCATCCTGGCTACCTTTGGGACTTGGCGGTAGTGATCAAAATGAAAAGTGGGAAAGTGCCTCGGGAAGGGGCAGGACATAGATATATCCACATAAGACACTTTCACTGGCGGTGGCCCGGGGCTATATTATGACGTCCGTGGACCCTGGGCACTTATGTTTTTGTAGACCCCTTCTTCAATAACGAAATAAATAACAAATATTTTTGATTGTGTTGGTTTAAAGATTGTTAATTCACATTCATAGTATACATTAAAATATTTCTTCCTTTTAAAAATTCATTTTTTTCTTCTAATTTTAAAAGAAATTAAAATCTTTTCGTGAGCTCCTAAAAGTATCTGGGGCTCACTTGCCCACAGCCATGAGATCTGTGCCAGCCCTGAGAGGTGCTTGGAGAGTGTCCAGGGCATGAAGGAGCAACCTTCTCCTCTGGAATAGCTGAGTCAGCACAAAGAATAGGGTGGACTGGCTGCTTCTCATCTTTGTCACTAAAAACAAGTCTATCGAGTCCAGTGGAAAAAGATCAAGTCTTTCAATTTAGTTGATCGATTATGTAGGAAAGAACAAGGTCCATGAGAAAACTGAACACTGTTTCTTTATTGTTTCAAATTATTGTCATTATAGCTAACTTTACTGAGCACTTATTATAAGCCGAACATCGGGCTAAGCGTCACTCCTTTCATCTTTGCATGAAACCCATTTTAGAGACCAAAAGTGGAGGCACCAGGCCGGCGGGCAGTGGTAGAGTCAGAGGCAGTGAGGGGCATAAAGTGGAAGGGACCAGTGGAAGAAAGGTGCTGAGGAACAGACAGACCATCAGGGTTGCCCTGTGTTCTTATAATTTGCCCTCTAGAACCACCTTCTATTGATAGTTCAATAAATTCTAAACAACAGCACAGAATCCGATGCAAAAGTTAACATCTTCATTAACACTTTTTGGGAAAAGAGGCTGCGAGTGCCTCTGATTTTCCTCGCAGTGATTTTCCTCTCTCCCAGGCCAACAATGTGGGCCATTCAATAAGAAACTATTTTGTTTGTTTCCTGCTGTTGAACTGAATGAGGGTAACCTGTCTGGAAGTCTCTTGGAAGCTGGAGGAATTAGAGCTTTTCCCACCTTCCCAATGGGAGTGACCACATCAGGGCTCAGTCCTAACAGAAAAGAGCTTCCTGGCTCCAGAGCAAAGAGGTCCCTGGGGCTAGTGGCTCAGTCTGGTGGGCCTGGAGGTGCAGAAGGACTAGAAGAAAGGCAAGACCGTTCTCAGCAGCTGCATTTTACACACAAGAAAATGGCAACTCTGAGGGTCGAAGGAGCCAGGCAGTGAGATAAGAAAGAAGCCAGGCAATTTGATTCCGGAGTTCTGACATAGTCACTTAGCTGCGTGGAACTCAGCGGATCACTCCACCTCTCAGAGCCTCCCTTTCCTTGCGTGATGCCCCTCCCAAGGGAAGGGAGCTGATATGGGCTTCACACCTACTATGTGCCAGGGCTTCCTACATAATCTCTCATCGAAGCCCAGCAGTGAGATGAAACCATGGCCAGGCCCATGGTACAGAAAAGCAGGCTCCGAGAGCCCAGAGCGTCAGAAGTTATATAGAGGGCCACAGACACTGAAATGCTCAGAACTGGCAGGAAGCCTGTATGTCCTTCGGTCCACTCTTTCATCTGCTATTTCTGCTCTTCGACTGGCCTTCCCATTGTCCTCCCCCCAACTCCTTAAAATTGTAGTGAATGTGTGTGTGTGCGCGCACGCGCGCGCATGATAAAATTTGCCAGGTAACGTTTTCAAGTGTACAATAGCATTACGTAGATTAATCAAGTTATGCAACAATTGCCACTGTCTAATTTCAGAACATTTCATCACCCTGAAAAGAGATCCCATATCATCAGCCATTCACTCCCCACCCACCTTCCCCCTGCCCCTGGCAACTACTGATCTGCTTTCTGTCTCTCTGGATTTGCCTCTTCTGGACATTTCATCTAATTGGAATCATACATCTTGTAGTCTTCTGTGCCTGGCTTCTTCCATGATATTTTCACAGTTCATCCACATTGTAGCATCTATCTGTACTTCATTCTTTTTTAAGGCTGAATAATGTTCTATTATATGGACGTAATGTATTTTACTTATCCATTCACCAGTTGATGAACATTTGGGTTGATTCTACTTTTTTGGCTACTATTAATAATGCCGCTACGAGCATTAGTTGTTTGACCACCTGTTTTCAATTCTCTGTGGTATGCATCCAGGAGTGGAATTGCTGGGTCATATGGTGACTCTGTCTAACTTTTTGAGGACCCAATAAACTGTCTTCCACAGTGGGTGCACCATTTTATTTTCCCACCAGCGATGCATGAGCATGCCAATTTCTCTACTTTTTTATCAATATTTACTTTCTATTTTTTTAAAATCATAGTGGGTGTAAGGTGGTATCTCATTGTGGTTTTGACCTGCATTTCTCCAATGACTAGTGATGTTGAGCATCTTTTCATGTTTCTTGGCCCTCCCAACAGTTCTTAAGATAAAGCATCCCTATTGGGGCCTCAAAGGACCACTCCTTCCCTTCTTGCAGTGTCCCTATGCCCCACTGTATGCCTCTCTGGTCCTGCCCTTCACTCTGGGCACCAGCCACACCAGCTTCCCTCTTTCTCACGTGTCACAGAGGCTCCACAAACAGAGCTCCCTCTGCTCTCTTTCCCTGGCCCCACCCCTGCGGGCTACTTCCCTATCCTCCTCCATCTGTTCACCTGCCCACCAGACCAGGCTGACAGGCCTTCGTGCACCACCCCTCACTGCTCCTCATCCAAGGGATGGCTTTCCTGTTCTTTGCAGTTTCCTGATAGCATGTCAGTGCCATGGCTCCAGCTCCTAGCTGACTGCTGGATAGATAGTATGTTTGGGTCAGAAGCAGCAGACAGAAGGCTGGACTGAAGGACTGAAGGACGTGCGGTCTTCATGCCAAGAGATGGGCACTCCTGCCCAATGGGCCCAGACCGTTCTGTCTTGGGCAGCAGCACAGATGAGGCATCCCCAAACGTTTCCTGTTGACATCTTTGGAGTTGACTATGTCAGCTGGGGTCTGTTATGACTCATACCCTTGAGGCAGGATGGCTGTTGTCAGCAAGTGACTCATGGATGTAGCTCCTCAGCCTTGACAGCAGGCAGGGCTTGATGACATAGGGAAGAGAGCCTCACGGTGGGAGCCAAGAGCCAGAGTTCCGGTCCCAGTGTGCGATGACTCGCCGTGCGAGCTGTAGCTCTGGCCTTCTCAATCTGTGGACTACATCACAAACACCTGTGGAGTCCTTTTAAAATGCAGCCTGCTATTCCCCACCCCGGAGATGCTGATTTAGTAGCTCTGGCATTGGGCCCAGGAAATCTGAATTTTAATCAGCAGCCCCGGTGTGCCTGATGTTGGACCTGGCTTAAAGATTCTGCACAGAGCTGCTTTGAGGGCCCTGTCCACTGCCCCAGACTTTTGGTTCAAGGGTTCTAGAATGTCTGTCCATTGCAGTATTCGCTGGGCAAGTTCCAAGAAGTTTCTTGAAGCAAGGGCCAACTTACTTTCTGTTCCTTAAGCACCTACTCTGGCCAAGCCCTGGGCATACCTAGTAGTGGGGTATGTTGATCCAGGTCAAGTTGGTCTCTGCCCAAAAGTAAATCTAGTTTTCTAGGGTGGACAGACTCTGCTACCTGCAGCACTTCCCCTTTAAGCCATACACTCTGTGACAAGGGCTGGAATACGGAGGTGCAAAGCAAGGGTGTTGGGCAGCCAAGGGGAAATAGCAAAATTCCTCTGATAAGCACATCAGGAAAGCCGGGGGAGGTGGGGAGGCTGCTGGGATTTGAGCAATACACTGGGATGTGCACTGGGGAGGAGGTGGCAGCTTATGGCCCTGGGTTGGGAAGGCGAGGGCGGGAGGTGTAGGGAAGTACGAGAAGCCTGGCAGGTGTAGCACTGTGCAAGGAAAGGGAAAGTTCTAGAATAGGAGGTGGGCAAGGTGGTCACAGCAACATCCTGGAGGACCTAGGGCATCGGGGTGGTGGGGACTGCGATAGTGGATGGTGCCTGAGCAGCTAGGGAGCCCAGTCTAGATCCTGAGCCATGACAGGCTTTGGATCAGGGGACACTGGTAGCAGAGCTTTGGGAGATTAGGGCTGCAGTACTGGGGAGGGTCCAGGAATTGGGGTAGCTCCTGCCCCTCAACTCAGTCTCTTTTCCTTGGGTTGCCCCCGTTTAGCAGTATGCACCCAAAACATCACCTCCCCATTTGGGGAAGTGCCAACTGCTTGAAGCTGGAGCTGAGGCTTCCAGCAAGCCCGCTCACTCATCTGCTGGTTTCTGTTTAGAGCGGGGAAGAGGCCATTCTTGGCTACGCTGTGCGCCCAGAGGAGGCGCTAGCACAACCCTGAGGTACTGAGTGCTGGGCTCTGGATTCCCAGCCCATCTCTAACCCCTGCACCGCCTCGGGCAAGCTGCTCACCCTGTCCGAGGCTCAATCTGCTCCCCTGTGAAATGAGGACACAATTCATACCTGCCCTAGCATTGCAATGACCTTAAATGAGAGGCTTTGCAGAAAGCGTGGACACCGGGGCATCTCATCTGAAGACTGTAGCACTCTTCTTGTTCTTCCTGGCAGAAAAGAAACCCCACTAGACCTGAGGAATTGGTAGCCAAAGCTAAACTGCATGCCCCATGGGGAAGAGAATTCCACTAAGTTGAGCCACCAGGAAGGGCTGGTGGAACACGCGTCCCTGAGCACAAGGGCAAGGCTGCCAGAGCAGCTTTTCAGAGAGCTGTTCTCAGTTGGGCCTGAGGGACACACAGAAGATGACGGAATACCAAAGAGAGCCTCGTTGCTTGGGACAGAAGACAAGGGAGAGCCAGAGGAAGGGGACCCATGGAAGGAGTGACTAGGCTGATAAGCGTGTGTGTGTGTGTGTGTGGGGCGAGAGGGGGACATTTGCACAAATCTCCAGTTCCCTGTACTAAGTAATCTGCATCTGCCTGGCCTTGGCCTGCTCTCAGAGGCCGTGCAGCTGGTAGACACTGCTCCCTCCTCTTGAAGGAAGGTTGAGTTGTGGGCTGGAATCCAAGGGTGTGGCCACCGTGTACTGGGTGTGTGTAGAGGGTGGAGATGCAAGGATGGGTATCCCCAGAGAGGAAGGCAGACTTGGGACAAGCTCTGGGCCCCCAAGCCTGGGATCCAACAGAGACTCTACCCCCACTAGCTCACTTCATGGGGGGCTGGTCTCTGGGCAGAGGCCAGAATATTAGACCAAGGGCAGCTGTAGGAGGTACGGAGACAGGGTGTAGCTGCCAGAGGGCCTCCAGCTGTCCAGATCCTGGTCAAGGCTACTTCCTCTGCCTTTACCAGCAGGCCTCCACCCTGAAGCACCTTCTGTTCTTCTGATTTATGACTGACACCCAGGGAAAGCAGGGGCTCCAAGCCCTTGCCTGCAGGCCCCCTGAATGCCTGTAGAGAATCTCTCTGAACTAAATGTGGGCCAAGTTGTCTCCTGTCAGAATTTTCCATGGCTCCCTTTTCTCAGGAAAATTCAGTCTTTGGGACCCCTTCCCCGTGACTCGCCGCTGAGAACTCCTGCAGGAGCCACTTCCATTAGGCCCTGTCTACCGGACACAGGAGTACCTGCTTCTTCCTCCTACTCCCTCGAGGGCCCACCCTGTTGTTGAGCCTCAGTCGCCTGGGCCACACACTTTACTAGCTGACCTTCCACCCCTCAGCCCTCCCCGTGCTCTCAGCCCCCGCTCCTCTCTCTGCCGTGGCTTACAACTCACTGGACTCAGAACCAACAGTTGCTTCCCTGGACTGGTGCAGAGGAGACTATGGATGTGATGGCTAATTCTATTTGTCAACCTGGCCAGGTCATGGTGCCCAGTTGTTTGGTCAAACACCGGTCTAGACATCGTCGTGAAGGTATTTTGTAGATACGATTAACATTTACAACCATTAGACTTTGAATAATGCAGATTATCCTCCAAAACATAGGTGGGCCTCATCCAATCGGTTGAAGGCCTTAAGAGCAAAGACTGAGGTTCCCTAGAGAAGGAATTCTGCTCCCAGACTGCAGCATAGAAACCGTACCCGAGTTTCCAGCCTTTGGACTTGAGAGTGCAAAAACTCCTGCCTGGATCTGCAGCCTGCTGGCCTGCCTACTGATTTCAGACTTGCCAGCCCTGACAATAGCATGAGCTGATTACTTAAACTAAATCTCTCTGTCTCTGTCTCTCTCTCTCTCCCCCCTAATACAGTGGACATGTGAGTGAAGTGTGTTGACAGCACTGGCATGTAGCAGCCACCACCATGCACAGGACATGTGAACTCTTGGGGAACCCATAGCTGCGTACGATAATCCAACCTGCACCCACAGCCTCCCCACCCCACATGGACCCAAGCCTGGTGGTCTGGGTCCACACCTGCATGGTCTAGAGAGGTTATCGACCTGTAGTATGGAAGGCTTTGTCCCATCCCAGCTCTTTGCCACCAGCTGGGCAACCCTGGGCAAGGTTCTTTCCCTCCCTGGGCCTCAGCGTTCTCGTGTGTCAACAGCAGAGCCAGATGAGAGTAGTTACTTGTAAATGTTTTATAGTAGTAGCTTGATTTGGGCCCAAGGGAATCTCATACAGTAGGTCAGCTCTTAACACTGCCCAAATAGCCCAAGTATGGCTTCTTTGGCTTCTGTGGAAGGCAGGGAGCTGCAGAGAGCTCCCCTGTACCCTGCCCCTCACCCCTGCCTGAAACTTGGACCTTGACCCCCAGAGTCTGGCCACATCTCTGCCTGCTCTGACATCAGCAGACTGTACTCAACACACTTCTGGGTGGAATCTACCTTCCCCAGTGCCTTGCCTAGCTTGATGTGCCTCTGGGCTGGCGGAGGGAAGCTCATTACTGCTTGTGACTCATAAAAGTCTAAAATCAGCAGACAAAAAGCTCCTTTCAGAGCTCTCTTTGAACTCCAGGGTCTCATTATGTGGCAAAGATATTTAGAGGATTGATACAAGAGCAATCACATGTAAGGCAGAAAAATGTGGTCTTGTCTTCAAGGAGAAGTGACAACTGGGGCCCCCCCTCTGCGTCCTCACACTTGGGCCCCGCTCTTAACCGAGCGGCCCGGGGAAGGTGTCCCTGTTTGAAAGCAGTTGCACTCCGCTGGCTGACAGGCCCAACTGAAGGCAAGGAGCCCAGATTCACGGTACCGGTCAGTGGCCTGCCTCTTAGGAACCGGGCTGCACAGCAGGATGTGAGCGGCCAAAGCTTCATCTCTATCTGCAGCCTCCCCCCAGCACTGGCATCACCGCCTCAGCTCTGCCTCAGATCATCAGGCATTAGATTCTCATAGGAGCACCAGTCCCTGGTGCCAGAAAGGTTGGGGACCGCTGTTCTAGGCAATTTGTCATCTCTCCAGGGGACTGGCACATGTGAGCCCTGAGCACTCCAAAAAGGACATGGGTAGCTGGCCTGAGAATTCCGAAAGGTGGCTTTGGCTGCCTTTTCCCTCCACTCTTGAGTAAATGAAAATACTTCCTAGAATGAGCTGGTAACGCAAAAGGAAGTGGTAAACTTAATGAACATGTGGTTTTTACCTGGTCCTAAGTCAGGGTGATACGATGCTGGACATCATTCCTCTAGCACAGAGAATAACCTCCCTTCACACAACCTTCTGCCATCTCTGCCTCTGCAGGAGCCTCTGAAGGCTTGGGAATAAAGGGCAATTAAGAGCTGTTAATAATATAATCAGAATTTCAAAAGTGCATAGGAAGAGCTGGGGAGGGCTCACTCTGAAGATCAAGGGAAACTTCTGTGGATTTGCTTTTCCTGACCACCTGGGTACACCACCAAATGCCAGTGGTTTTGTTATGAGTAGGCTCTAAAATGGAATTCTAGCACCAGTGTGACTTGTCCCACAGGGATCAGAGCTGTCGCTTTCAGAACTGAGCTGGTACAAAGGCAGTCCAGGAGCCCCAGGCTCTGGTAGCTCTGGCTTGCCACCTGCTGCCTGTGGTGTTACCGTCACTGTCTTTCTTCCCCCCGCAGGGTACATCAGGACATCAGCGGCCTGTGGACACCATGGCTATGGGTGTGGCTCTCGAAGCCAGCGTCTGGAGTTAGAGGTGTAAGCCTGGAGGTGTGAGCACAGGCTGTTGCCAGCCATTGGCAATGAGCTGGAGTGGCACCTGACCTTGAGCCAGGAGCTCATGGGCACTGAGCAGGCCTGACAGGGGACCAAGCCAGTCACATTGCCTCAGCCTTAAATGAAGGGCAGAGGGGCTTTGCCCAGCAAGGCACGGCCAGCTTCCAGGAGCTCCTTGGGTGCCACCTGGCAGGGTCTGGGCCCTTGGACAGCCTATGGGCTCTGAGTCTTGGGAGCAGCATGGCCCACCATGTGAGTGTCCTAGTGCTGCCATAACAAGTTACCACAAACCGTGCGACTTAAAAGAATAGAAATTTTATTGTCTCATAGTTCTGCAGACCAGAAGTCTGAAATCCAGAATCTAGGGGGAGATTTCTTCTGGGCTTGTCCAGCTTCTGGTGGTTGCCAGCATCCTTGGCGTTCCTTAGCTCGTGGCTGCATCACTCCAATCTCTTACTCCTTTTTTCACATGGCCTTTTCTTCTGCTCTGTGTCTTTCTCTTCTTCTGTCTCTGTAAAGACACTTGTCATTGAATTTAGGGTCTACCAGGATTATCCAGGATGATATCATCTCAAGATCCTTTACTTCATTACATCTGCGAAGAGCCTTTTCCCAATCAAGTCATGTTCACAGGATCTGGAGGTTAGAGCTTGGACATATCTTCTTTGTAGGTCACTATTTACTCCACTATGTCCATCCCCATCCATGGATCACAGGTCACTGAATTCCTAGAAGCCTGGACATCAGGGCACAGCTGCCATCAATGAGACCAACTGCCACCTTCTCCTTTCAGAACTGAAGTAGCTGAGACCTCAGGGGAGGAGGCTGTCTTGCCTCAGGATCCCCTGGCAAGTATGGGACAGAGCAGGGATCTATCACCCAGTCTCTAGGCTACTATTGCCTGAATAAGCTTGCTGCACTCAGGCCAGACCCAATTCATTTAGAGGGCATGGGCATTTGCAAGGCAAACGAACCCTCAGGGGCCCTGGGTAGAAGGCATGGCTGGGCTTTGGGATGGTGTCTCTACTCCTACATCTCGGTGTGACATTAGGAGGCCTTGCTCCTCACAGCCTCAGGCCCCTCGGCTGGACAAAAAGAGGGATAGAGTAAGTATCTCAGGGTAGTCTCCCAGCCAGATGCCCATGGCTGCCCAGGAGGCCACAGTGGCCCATTGTTTTCAGTATGGCTGCCGATCAGCTGGGTGAAGGGCAGCCCTAGGAGCTATCAGGCTCCAGCTGCCATGGCACCAAGAGCAAACACACTGGTAGCATGCCCTCTGAAATTCCAACAGAGATGCCCTTGACTGGGCTGTGACTCGTGAGTCCCTAGGGATAGCCTGTATGCCTCACAGTATGCCAAGCCAGAGCAGAAAGTCTTTGGAGTTTGTAGCCTGGGGTAGGGATAGAACAAACTGCACTCCAGTGCCAAGGCCTGGGCCTGGCTGCCATCTGACGCTCTCATACTCCTACAACTTCTATACTAGTGTGACTGATTTCTTCAGAAGTCTTCTTCCCCCATTATACCAGGACCTATATCTCAGTCACTTCTGTCACCCCCATCCCAGTCCTCAAGGAATCTGCCAGCCATATCAGAAGATGCCTTCTTTCTCACTGGGCAAATGGCACTTATTCTGCCCCTCATCCCACTTCCTTCCACTAGGTATGTCCTAGTTTATCAGGGTCTTTCTCAGTGTAAGGTCCAGAACTAGCCAGAATGTCTGGCTGGCATCCGGCCAGAGCGGAGCAGAGGGGAACTGAACACACCAGACACTGCCAACCACTTGACATCTAGCATCTCATTGAATCCTCCTAACAGCACTTTGAAGTAGTTTCTGTTATTGTACTCACTGAAAAGACGAAAAAGACCATCTGAGTCTCGCAGGGGTTAAGGAATTTGCCAAAGTCACAGAGAGTTAAAAATCTAATCAGACGATCTGGTTCCAGAGCCTATGCCTTACACACTAAATTGTAGAAGAGAGCAGCACATTCACCTTCCTTGTTCTGAATACACTGCCTCTGTTGATACAGCCCAAAGCCCTGATTGCGTATCTGGCCACTCTACTGTGGTAACAACTCATACTGAGTGGTTGAGACTATTCTTGCCCATCTCTGAGTCTTGCCCTATGTGTTCTCTGGGCTTTGGTTCAGAGTCCCTTGGTCTCCATTGCCAAGGTCCTCTCTTCCAACTGAGCCATGCATGTGCAGGTCCCTCCCTCTCCCTGCTCCATGCCCCTGGAAGCCAACATGATCATTGAGGAGAGAGAAGTTAGAACACAGCAGGGAGGCAAAGGGGCTGATGCGCAGAGCTGTGAACTGGCAACAGCTAAATTGAGAGCAATTCCTGGAAATCAGGAAACAACTATTGAGGCCAAAGGCATCGAAATTAAATCGGCCTTTCAAACAAACAAGTCCATCTCCGCAGGCATCAAATGTGATTCTGCAAGGTTCTAAGACAAGCTTTAAATGAGATAAAGTCTTCCAGCACAGGTTGGGTTGGGCTCCTGCGGGCAGTGTTGGATGATCAGCAAGAACCATTACCATGATCTTGTTGGAATTGCAAGCCATTGAAGGCAATTGGGAGCGGAGAATGTGGGCCTCAGGTTCTATCTATGCCCAGGACCCAACCGTCCTGCAGGGGCAGGAACTGTGTCATCTGAAAAATGGTGGTGGCGTGTGTGTCGGGGGGTAAGAAACAGCAGCTTCAGTACAGCCTGGTTGGTGTCAGGGAGACTTTCTCCCTCTCAAGGATTCTTCCAGCCCTAGGAACTGAAATTCCTGGGGTTGGGGTAGTCCAGAAGTATAACCGCTTTTCCCTACCCGTGAAATAAGATCACTTTTAAGAAACATGGACAAAAATCCATACAATGGTGATGTTCCTTGGGGACTCAAAAAAGGCAAAATATGCTCCATGAACGTTGAGCATTTACAGCTGCAGCCATATGGCATTTTCCAGTTTTACATTCTGGGCATCGGAGCTAAATCCTTGCAATCCGGTACAATTCGACAAGTGACCCGTACCCCAGTAATAAACAAGGTTGAACTGCGGGGAAGTGGAGAGGAAAGACTTGGTATCATTGGGGAGCTCACAGATGAGGAAGCACCTCCTTCTAATATAAAATCCAGCCTGCTAAGTGCTGGAGGAAATGTTCTGAGAGCGGGCTCAGGAAGTTCATAGAAAAAACATATATATTTTTTTTCACTTAAAAACCTGGGAAGCCTTCCTGGAAGAGGCAGAGGTTGACCTGGGCTTTGGAGAATAAGTATTTCAGTGGCCAGAGACAGTGATGAGGGCATTCCCAGTGCAGGAGAGAGCATGGGCAAGGGCATGGAAGGACATACTTGGATAATGGCGAATAACCCACTTGACCGGTACCCTTTGTCTTGGGCCAACAGCATAGGCTGAGGTCGGCCTGATTGTGTAGGTGTCAGGAAGCCATCAAAGGTCATGATTAAGGGAGGTGGCATGAGCGGATGTATCTATAGCCTCAAGCAGCTTTTCTCAGAGTAAGATCTGTGGACCCCTGGAGGTTCCCAAGATCCTTTCAGAAGATCTGCGAGGTCAAAACTCTTTTCGCAATAACACTAAAATGTTTTTTTGACTTTTCCACTGAGTCGACATTGGCACCGAGAATGCAAAAGCAGTGGTGGGTAAAACAGCAGATGCCTGGGCATGAATCAGGGCGGTGGCACCAAATCGTACTAGTTGTTATTGGATTCTCCACCGCCACGCACTTGCAGTTAAAAATAAAAAGCCAGCCTCACTTAAGAGTATCGTTAGCGAAGCAGTAATAATTAACTTTATAAAGTATCTATATTTCAAAAATTCCGTGTGACGAAATGGGAAATCTGCCTAAAGCACTTGTGCCGGAAACCACAGTGCGATGGTTGACTCAAGGCAAAGCACTCATGCGATTATTTGAGTTCTGAGCTGAACTGGCTGATTTCTCATAGAACATCATATTTACTTGAAGGAATGACTAATGTTACTCAGATTTGGGTATTTGGCAGGCATATTCTCATAAATGAACGAAGTGAGCCCATTACTTCAAGGAAAACAACTGACAGTAATTTTTGCCAATGATAAAATTTCAGCTTTGAAGCAAAAATTAGAATTTTGAAAAGCTTGGATCTACCACTGTGAGCCTGACAGCTTCCCAATACTTAAAGACTTTTTCCAATAAGATGGGTGGCTATAGGAACAAATGTGATTTTTTTTCGATATTGTAGAATGAAATGTGTCAACATAGGGAAGCTATGTATAAATCAGGGCATCCATATTGTCCAACTGACCAAATGCATGATGTTAACAAACCACAAATGAGAGAAAGACCCGAAGGATAAGAGTCCTTGGAGTTTAATGGAACTGAGTATGAAAAGTTCACTGATAAATATTCTACATTGCACTTAACCCGTAAGAAACAATCATGGTCAAGTTTTGGGGTCATACCAAAAAAGAATGTCCACAATTACATGAAAAGTCTATTAAAACATCCCTCCCTCTTCCAATTGCATATCAATGTGAACCTGGATTTCCTTCATATCTTTCAACCATAAGGAGATATCAAAACTGAACAAAGAATTGGATGTGAGAATTTAATTGTCTTCTATCAAGCCAGATACTGGGAAAATTTGAAAAATATGTAAAACAATGCAACTCTTCAATATGAGTTTTTGTTTGGGAAAAACAAGTTTTTTTTATAGTTATTTTCATTAAAATATTATTTCTACATGTAAAATGAGATTACTATTTTAATTTCACTATTAATAGAGAAAGAAATATTTTAACAATTTTGTTGCTAATACAGTTAACACGAAGAGATATAACTCACATAGAGAAAAGCTCTTTGGGATCCTCGACAACTGTGTTGTTGCTGCTGATTTATCTCATTCTATTCTGCTTTTTTTTTTTT
>NW_024343579.1:709709-717276 GCF_902729225.1 Pteropus medius
AGGTGAAATTCACATGGCATAAAATTAACCATTTCGAATCACAGAATTGATTGGAATTTGTACATTCACAATATCGTGCAACTATCACCTCTAACTAGTTCCAGAATATTTTCTTCACCCCCAAAGGAAACACGATACCCATGAAGAAGTCACTCCACTTTCTGTTTTCCCCCCAGTCTCTAGCAACCACTAATCTACTCTGTCTCTGAGGATTTCCCCTCAATAGGTTTTCAGAGCACAAAAGGGTCTGAGATCAAACAGTTTGAGAACCACTGGTTTAGTGGTTTGAATCCCGGCTCTGCTCTCATTAGCTGCGATACCTTGGTAAAGTCACTTCTAGGAGTCTAGTTCTCCTGACCCCTAAAATGGACATAATAGTAGAATCTTCATGGGGGCTATTATGAGGATTAAATGGGAAAATGCACAGAAAGTTCCTGGAGTACAGTAGATACTCAGTAAGTGGAGTTCTTATCAAGCCTTGGGAGGAAGCAGTGATTCTAGTTCTGTACATTCTGTCTCTAGATGTAACTGAAAAGATCTTGAGAACAAGAGCCAGGTCTGATTCGCCTCATTGCCACTTGCTTACCAGCCGTGAGACACTGTTGAGTAATTTTACCTAAGACTTGCTTTCCTCACCTATAAAATGGAGCCAAGTATAATACCCATCTCAAAGAGTAGTTGTGAGAATCATTCTCAGTACACAGGAGGCACGCAATGGCAGGCAGTTGTTAGGGAGACTGCAATGATGGCAATACAATGACACCGGTGAAAATGCTGATACTGTGCTTCTTGGCTCACATGCCTTGCGTGCAGCTCGGGAGCTACCACTGCAGCTTGGTTCTTCCTTAAGGCTGTCTGGCCGAAGGGCCATAACGCCCTCTTCCCCGGAGATGGCAAGATCATGGCAGCACTGCCTGCCCGGTGCCCTAGGAGTCTTCGTCTTTGCTTGGTGGCTTTCTGTGCACAGGCTGCTTGGGCTTTGGAAGAGCGAATAAGCTTACATTAAGCTTTTCTGCTGGAGCCATATCTCACTTCCAGCCCCAAAGGACACTCCAGTCCTCCAGTTCTGTACTCAGCTAGATTAAAGGGCACTTTGACAACTGGTGAAAGTTCCCAAGATACCCGGGAAAGGTCCTAGATGCACAAACTTGAGAGGTGCTTTTATACGTGCTGTGTAGCTCCCCATGGCCACCCCCACAAAACCCTTTTCTTTATCAATGTAAAGAAACCTGCTCTGCTACTGGAGTCCATTCCAATGGTTCAGGGCTCCCTAGGGTAAATCTGCCTCCAGTCATTGGCAAGTGGATCCAGGCCTGTGAGGCCTGCAGCTGTTGGCTCTGAGCCTTGCAGTTATGGGCGGACTCCCACGAAGCCAGAGAGGCCACCACTGAGCCACTCATCACTGCCACACTTACCCTGCTGTGAAATCTGACTTCTTGTCAATATTATTTTGAGAGTGGTAAGCTGAGAAAGGCTGGCCCTCTCGGCCACATCCCGAAAGGGTGGGCAGACCGGTGGGCTGGAGAGAAGACAAGACTGGGTAGGAGTCAAACAACTTGAAGTCAGCCCTGCTGAGGACTGAAGACATGACCTTCCTAGGCCTCAGTTTCCCCACCTCAAGAATGAGAAGGTTGGACTAGCTCTGAGCTTTTGGAATTTAGGCAGCATTAGTCAGGGAGAGATGCTCACTTTCCTGAGCCCTCAAGGACAGTCTACCTGATTCACTTTGCCCTGGAGAGGCATGTTCTGGTCCCAAAGATCTGAACATTGGCAAGGGACAATTCTATCCTGAGTGGGTGACATAAATCATCACATAACACAAGAGAAAGCCGGCCACTCCCAAGATTCGCCCAAATGGAGAGGGAGTATCTTTTTGCTTTGCATACAGACAGGGAACCCATGGGGACAGTGAGCCAAAGGCAGATTGGTACATGTGTTGATGGAGAACAGTAGCAGATGAGTGCGGGGAACGTACGACAGTTAGGGCCTGGGACAATTTATTGGGAGGTCTTAGGGACCTCTGGAAACTTAGCCTGAGGATAATATGGACTGGGTGCCTGACACACTGCGGCTCCATGTGCTGTGGGTTCTGAATGCCTGTGGTTTTCAGACCCCTGGCACTCTTACCTGATTAATCATAGCTACCACCTGCTCTGCTCTCTGCACGGTCCTCCCTCTGGAGTCAGTGGCTTCCAGCTGACCTGGACAGAGCTGCTGTTTAGCTGGCGTCTACCGGGACACCTCTCCAGGGCTGCCTAAAATCTGTTCTAGAAGTAGGCAGGCTGGGAAACTGGAGTCGCTCACACGGAACTCTCCAGGCTTCATTCGGACCAGGGCTGGAGCCAATCAGGGAGTCACAGGGGATTTTTCCCACCTCCTTTCTCACTGTAGAAAGACACCCTTTTCATCCAAGGCTGCATTCTCGGCTACCCTGGCTGGCAGCTGGCTCTACTCCCAGCTCTACTCCCAGTTCTCGTTCCCCTCATCCCTCTCCCCAGCTCCTGCTCCTCTAATCTATCTCCTCCTTGCCAGCCTCCTGCCTCTCTCAGTGTTCCCTGCTCCTCTCAGCTGCCCACTTTCCTCCCCCCTGCCGCCCCCACCATTCTCGCACCCTTGGTGGCCTTGGAAAGCCAGTGTCTGCGATCTAGTCAGACAGAGCAGAGATGCAGGCAAGCTGGGTTGCCACCAGCCTGGGCCCCAAGGAGGCAGAGGCCCTAAGCAGGGACTGGGGTCTCAGCACTGCGCTGAGCCCACAGCTGCCTGAGCAGATGTCACAGCAAAGAGAGCAGCCTGATGGGGTGGAACCCGAGCTGCAGGGACCAGGCCACCTGAGTGACCTGGAACAGCATGCCAGGCAGTCGACCGGAAGCAGCCGCGATCCACAGGTAGCCCCACTACACAAGACTGTGTCTACACAGACTGAGCCTCCATGCGGGGGTGAGGGCTGCATCTACGTGATGCGAGACTCTGCCAGGAGACGCAGGCTGCAGCTATATGGAGCCAGGCTCTCCAAGGAGATGCAGATGGTGTCCACGCAGGAGAAGACTCCCCAAGGAAAAGAGGGCTGTGTCTCCAAAAGACAAGACTCTGCAAAGAGATACAGGCTGCGTCTACATGGAGCCCGGCCCAGTTGGCGGATGCAGACTGCATCTACACAGAGCCCAGATCTGCCAGGAGAGGCAGACAGAGCAAACACAGAACAGTACCCAACCTGGAGACACAGGCAGCACCAACGCCAGGGACTGTGGCTCCTCCGGGCGACGCCGACTGCCACTGCATGGACCACAGCTCTGCAGACCACTGATGGCTGGTCCATCCGGGAACGAGGCAGTGCCCGGAGGCGGAGGTTGCAGCACCTGCGAATGCGGCTCTTCAGGACCTCCCGGGGCTCTCCGTGGCGCACAGCTCTACATGATGGTGCTGGCTGGGTCAGCACCGAGCGAAGCTTCACAAGGTGCTGCAGACACGTGCACACAAGGAGGCTCAGTGGAGAGGTGCAGATGACATGAGCACAAGATGAGCCTCAGTAGGCTGAGGCAGGCCATGGCCACGAAGGAGGTGGCTCTATCCCCAGGCACACAGTGTGTCTACAATGAACTCCAGCTACATCTGTACAGGGCGAGACTCCACGAGATGATGTCAGCTGAGTGGACAGCTGCTCTGCAAGCAGAAAGAAGGTGCATCTACAGAAGCCAGAGCTCTGTGGGGAGACACAGGCTGAGTCTGCACAGAACCAGACCACGGCTGCCCGGGAGAAGGTGGCACGTTCCTCGGATGAGGCTGCATCTACCCAGGATGAGACAGTGTCTCCCTGGGATGAAGTTTCATCTGTCTCGAGAAAAGTTGTGCCTGCAGAGAATGAGGCTATGCCTACTCAGAATGATGTTGTGTCTGAAGAGAACCAGGCAGCATCTATGCAGAGCCACACAGCTTCTTCAGAAAATGAGGCTTCCCAAGGAACTGCAATCTGGCCCAGCACAGGCCAAGCCCCTGCCTGCGTAAACACACCAGGCTACCTATCCCGTGAAGACACAACCCACATCTATAGCGTGTATGGCCCCACTGGGCACCGCCACCTGGATCAGCATGGAAAGCCCCTCTGCACCTACTTACAGCCAGTATATGGATGAGCCAGGGCTGCTGGTGGATATGCAGCCTGTGTCTACGTGGAGGGTGGCTCCGGGCTGGATCAGCATGGAGCAACACTTTACAAATGGACTCCAACTGTTCACCGATGACCCCAGGCTCTCCCTGCCAGCATCACCTGCCTCAATAGCCAGCACCTGGATAAGCTCAGAACTAGCCACTGCATTTAAGTCAACTGGGGATATCTGAGGAGATTCACTCTGTATCCATACCAAGTGGAGCTCCTCAAGGAACTGCAGACTGGATAAGGGAAGCAGAAAGAGCTGCTGCAAGGAGATGCTGGCTCATTCCACCTGAAGCAGGACACTAGCTGGAGGCTCAGCCCATGTTTACTTTGAGCCCAGCTCAGCAAAGATCTGCATGTGGGCTCATCAAGGCCTCTACCAGCGGCACCGGCTGCATCTTAGCACAGCAGAAGTCCATGTGCAAGATCGGCCTGCCTCCATGCCCACTATGGCGCTGCCCAGAAACACAGCTTGGATCACTATGGCCGAACACGCCTCTGGGGGTGGGGGCGCTCTGGCAGTTCCTCACTATTGCTGAGCACCAAACGCAAGCGCAGGATGCACCTACACGCAGTGCGGCCGGGCCGTCCCTCAGTCCTGGCCCCTTTCATCTCTGTGCACGGGCAGCTGGAAGGGCATTGCCAATGTGCGCAGCCTTGCCCAGGGCTGGACCCAGCCCTCACAGTCAGCGTGAGTTTGCTGTGCTACACTCTTCTCTACCACTGCCTGCTGGACTGTCCCCCAGCACCATTTCAGCCCCATTTCGGCCCCTCCCTCTCTCTCTGAGCCTCATGCCTAACCCCAGTCTGCAGGTCCTCTAGACTGGGTTCCAGAAGCCTGGCATTCCTAGATTTGGACAGAGTCTCCCACATACGTGAAGGTACAGAGCTGATTTGCTTGTACAAACCCTTCTGCAGGTCTTAATCTGTAATAAGTCTTCCCAATAAATCTGAAAAACCACCAGAGCCTGGTTCTGTTTCTCTCTGGTTGGGAGATTCTGGGTTCATAGCCATGTGGAGAGGAGCCGTGTGGGGCCCTACACCCTGGGCACCATTTGGACAAAGGTTACGGGGATTGGAGGGCGGCAATACGAGTGTTCCTAGCAGAAGGTACCCCACGAATAAAGGCCTGGAGGGGAGGAAAGCATGAACCCTTTTGAGGAAACAGCACGTCACATGTATTTTCTGGAATGTGGGGGGTTGCCATCTCCTGGGCCCCTTAGCGTGCCGCAGAGCTGTCCACCATCATCGGTAGCCCTGGTCCCTGTTGCATTCTCCTCTTCTGCTGTCCCGACCTCAGAGGCTGAGCTCACGGGGCTGCCACGGCTCTCTTCCCGTCCACTCTCACTCCACACTCCCCAGGAACCCCAGCAACCCCCAGGGCCCCAGTTACTCTCTACAGTGGTGCTGTCTGGTGGAAATTTCTACAGTGATGGGAATAGTCCAGATCTGCACTGTCTACTATAGTTGCCATGAGTCCCATGTAGCTATAAAGCTACCGGATATATGGCTAGGTGAGTGAGGACCTGAATTTTTAATTGTAATTAATCTTTATTTTCTACTTTAAAGTTGTGAAACATGTATAAAATTTGCCATTTTAGCCATTGTTGTGTACGATTCAATGACATCAATTACATGGATAGTGTTGTGCAACCATCACCATCTATTTCCAGAACTTTTTCATCATCCCAAACATAAACTCTGTACTCAGGTTTTTAAAATTAAAATTAGTTTAAATTTAAATAGTAATATGTGGCTAGGAGCCACGAGATTGGACAGCGTAACCCTAGAAACCAGTGACCTCCAAATTAACATCTCCAGGCTAGACCTCCCCTCTTCCTCGAGCCTCAGTCATGGATACCCAACTGCCTAATGGGCACATCCATCTGGGTGCTTTGCTGGCACCTCGAACTTCACACCAACTTTCCAAAATCGAACCCACTGTATTCAGCCTTAGTTCCCAACATGACTTCTTCTGGGTTCCCTTTCTTACAAAATGGCAGCACCGGCCACTCAACAGCCTGAGCCAGAAACCCGGAGTCACCTCAGACATCTCTCACATTGCTTCCACAGCAAATTATTTCCAAGCTCTGCATTCTGCTTCCTCCAAGTATCTCCTCTGGGCTGGCTCCCTCCTCCACACTGTCTGACCTTGAATCTCCTCTGCCTATCTCTCCACCACCACGCACCTGCCTGTCCCCTTCCTAAGCCCCTGCTGCTGGAGGCTGGCCAGGCTCCCAGCCTTGCCCTCAGCACTGAATGCTTGGCAGGCCTGTAAGGCCTCACCATTCAGATGCTGCCTGGTGCCCACCCCACCCCCAGTGTAAGAAGCCCAGAGGGGTGTTCTCTGTGAAGGACAAGACCTCGACAAGCTTGGGAAAATCAGAACAAGGAACAGGAGGAGGCTATTCAGGCTCCTAGGACATTCCCCGCCAAGGCTAGCCAAGAGGCAAGGGGGAGCAGACTTCCTGCGAGGGGAGCCCCACAGATTGGGACTCAAACTCTGGCTCTGTCACTCAACAGCTGTCTCAGTTTCTTATCTGTAAGAGGGGATTATGATTATCTCCCATCCTTCACTGTGCGATGAGGATTAAGCGAAATAATGCAGGGGATGGGGTCTGCCATGTCGTCGGTACCAGGTCAGCTAGCTTCCTTAGGGAGTAAAGGTTACTGGTCCCAGCTCACATAGGACACAGGAGTGGATAGGGAGTGCTGTGACAGCATCTTGGAGATTATTCCAAGAAGCTACAGATTTGTCAATTGGAGCTCAGAGACGAGCGAATGCCCTCCAGAAAATGTGGTGCAGGTGCTGCCTACAGAATGTCACCTTGGCTCCTGGGCAAGCCTTCTTAGCAAGGAGGTTTCTGTCTCTGGGCCTTTGTCACTCCTGATCATGGGGTGTGTAAAGGCACAACGTGTGCCCGCTAACTGCACTGCCTGCTGGGCCTCAGGCAAGCCCCACAGTGGCTACAGAGGGCTTGCTCCTTTCTCCCAGAGCCTGGCGGTCATTAAGTCATTCAAAAGCCGCGCAAGTTTTACCTGGAGAGGAATAAAGAAACTCTGGATTTGAGAAAGTGAGTCATCAGCACTAAATGTCTTAGCTGAACCTTCTGGTAGGTTTTTTTTCTGAAGGTTTCATTCTGCAGGCAGTCAGCACAGAGAGCGCCACTTCTGCCTTATTTAGTGACAATTCAGCTGTTCTCAAGACCAGCTCCCAGCGGGTGATCTCTGGACAGGGGGCGGTACCAGGCCCTCCAGCTAGAGAGAGGAAGTGGTCTGCTACAGGGATTTCTGTTTTGAAGACCCGCCCTGGGCTACAGTGAGCAGTGATCAGAAGCTGCGCCTTTGGACCAGGTCCTGTTTTGCTGAGCCTCTAGGATCGCAAGCTGGGACTCTCCCCTGGAGAAGGCCTGGGGC
>NW_024343579.1:717287-725054 GCF_902729225.1 Pteropus medius
ACCGGTGGGCTGGAGAGAAGACAAGACTGGGTAGGAGTCAAACAACTTGAAGTCAGCCCTGCTGAGGACTGAAGACATGACCTTCCTAGGCCTCAGTTTCCCCACCTCAAGAATGAGAAGGTTGGACTAGCTCTGAGCTTTTGGAATTTAGGCAGCATTAGTCAGGGAGAGATGCTCACTTTCCTGAGCCCTCAAGGACAGTCTACCTGATTCACTTTGCCCTGGAGAGGCATGTTCTGGTCCCAAAGATCTGAACATTGGCAAGGGACAATTCTATCCTGAGTGGGTGACATAAATCATCACATAACACAAGAGAAAGCCGGCCACTCCCAAGATTCGCCCAAATGGAGAGGGAGTATCTTTTTGCTTTGCATACAGACAGGGAACCCATGGGGACAGTGAGCCAAAGGCAGATTGGTACATGTGTTGATGGAGAACAGTAGCAGATGAGTGCGGGGAACGTACGACAGTTAGGGCCTGGGACAATTTATTGGGAGGTCTTAGGGACCTCTGGAAACTTAGCCTGAGGATAATATGGACTGGGTGCCTGACACACTGCGGCTCCATGTGCTGTGGGTTCTGAATGCCTGTGGTTTTCAGACCCCTGGCACTCTTACCTGATTAATCATAGCTACCACCTGCTCTGCTCTCTGCACGGTCCTCCCTCTGGAGTCAGTGGCTTCCAGCTGACCTGGACAGAGCTGCTGTTTAGCTGGCGTCTACCGGGACACCTCTCCAGGGCTGCCTAAAATCTGTTCTAGAAGTAGGCAGGCTGGGAAACTGGAGTCGCTCACACGGAACTCTCCAGGCTTCATTCGGACCAGGGCTGGAGCCAATCAGGGAGTCACAGGGGATTTTTCCCACCTCCTTTCTCACTGTAGAAAGACACCCTTTTCATCCAAGGCTGCATTCTCGGCTACCCTGGCTGGCAGCTGGCTCTACTCCCAGCTCTACTCCCAGTTCTCGTTCCCCTCATCCCTCTCCCCAGCTCCTGCTCCTCTAATCTATCTCCTCCTTGCCAGCCTCCTGCCTCTCTCAGTGTTCCCTGCTCCTCTCAGCTGCCCACTTTCCTCCCCCCTGCCGCCCCCACCATTCTCGCACCCTTGGTGGCCTTGGAAAGCCAGTGTCTGCGATCTAGTCAGACAGAGCAGAGATGCAGGCAAGCTGGGTTGCCACCAGCCTGGGCCCCAAGGAGGCAGAGGCCCTAAGCAGGGACTGGGGTCTCAGCACTGCGCTGAGCCCACAGCTGCCTGAGCAGATGTCACAGCAAAGAGAGCAGCCTGATGGGGTGGAACCCGAGCTGCAGGGACCAGGCCACCTGAGTGACCTGGAACAGCATGCCAGGCAGTCGACCGGAAGCAGCCGCGATCCACAGGTAGCCCCACTACACAAGACTGTGTCTACACAGACTGAGCCTCCATGCGGGGGTGAGGGCTGCATCTACGTGATGCGAGACTCTGCCAGGAGACGCAGGCTGCAGCTATATGGAGCCAGGCTCTCCAAGGAGATGCAGATGGTGTCCACGCAGGAGAAGACTCCCCAAGGAAAAGAGGGCTGTGTCTCCAAAAGACAAGACTCTGCAAAGAGATACAGGCTGCGTCTACATGGAGCCCGGCCCAGTTGGCGGATGCAGACTGCATCTACACAGAGCCCAGATCTGCCAGGAGAGGCAGACAGAGCAAACACAGAACAGTACCCAACCTGGAGACACAGGCAGCACCAACGCCAGGGACTGTGGCTCCTCCGGGCGACGCCGACTGCCACTGCATGGACCACAGCTCTGCAGACCACTGATGGCTGGTCCATCCGGGAACGAGGCAGTGCCCGGAGGCGGAGGTTGCAGCACCTGCGAATGCGGCTCTTCAGGACCTCCCGGGGCTCTCCGTGGCGCACAGCTCTACATGATGGTGCTGGCTGGGTCAGCACCGAGCGAAGCTTCACAAGGTGCTGCAGACACGTGCACACAAGGAGGCTCAGTGGAGAGGTGCAGATGACATGAGCACAAGATGAGCCTCAGTAGGCTGAGGCAGGCCATGGCCACGAAGGAGGTGGCTCTATCCCCAGGCACACAGTGTGTCTACAATGAACTCCAGCTACATCTGTACAGGGCGAGACTCCACGAGATGATGTCAGCTGAGTGGACAGCTGCTCTGCAAGCAGAAAGAAGGTGCATCTACAGAAGCCAGAGCTCTGTGGGGAGACACAGGCTGAGTCTGCACAGAACCAGACCACGGCTGCCCGGGAGAAGGTGGCACGTTCCTCGGATGAGGCTGCATCTACCCAGGATGAGACAGTGTCTCCCTGGGATGAAGTTTCATCTGTCTCGAGAAAAGTTGTGCCTGCAGAGAATGAGGCTATGCCTACTCAGAATGATGTTGTGTCTGAAGAGAACCAGGCAGCATCTATGCAGAGCCACACAGCTTCTTCAGAAAATGAGGCTTCCCAAGGAACTGCAATCTGGCCCAGCACAGGCCAAGCCCCTGCCTGCGTAAACACACCAGGCTACCTATCCCGTGAAGACACAACCCACATCTATAGCGTGTATGGCCCCACTGGGCACCGCCACCTGGATCAGCATGGAAAGCCCCTCTGCACCTACTTACAGCCAGTATATGGATGAGCCAGGGCTGCTGGTGGATATGCAGCCTGTGTCTACGTGGAGGGTGGCTCCGGGCTGGATCAGCATGGAGCAACACTTTACAAATGGACTCCAACTGTTCACCGATGACCCCAGGCTCTCCCTGCCAGCATCACCTGCCTCAATAGCCAGCACCTGGATAAGCTCAGAACTAGCCACTGCATTTAAGTCAACTGGGGATATCTGAGGAGATTCACTCTGTATCCATACCAAGTGGAGCTCCTCAAGGAACTGCAGACTGGATAAGGGAAGCAGAAAGAGCTGCTGCAAGGAGATGCTGGCTCATTCCACCTGAAGCAGGACACTAGCTGGAGGCTCAGCCCATGTTTACTTTGAGCCCAGCTCAGCAAAGATCTGCATGTGGGCTCATCAAGGCCTCTACCAGCGGCACCGGCTGCATCTTAGCACAGCAGAAGTCCATGTGCAAGATCGGCCTGCCTCCATGCCCACTATGGCGCTGCCCAGAAACACAGCTTGGATCACTATGGCCGAACACGCCTCTGGGGGTGGGGGCGCTCTGGCAGTTCCTCACTATTGCTGAGCACCAAACGCAAGCGCAGGATGCACCTACACGCAGTGCGGCCGGGCCGTCCCTCAGTCCTGGCCCCTTTCATCTCTGTGCACGGGCAGCTGGAAGGGCATTGCCAATGTGCGCAGCCTTGCCCAGGGCTGGACCCAGCCCTCACAGTCAGCGTGAGTTTGCTGTGCTACACTCTTCTCTACCACTGCCTGCTGGACTGTCCCCCAGCACCATTTCAGCCCCATTTCGGCCCCTCCCTCTCTCTCTGAGCCTCATGCCTAACCCCAGTCTGCAGGTCCTCTAGACTGGGTTCCAGAAGCCTGGCATTCCTAGATTTGGACAGAGTCTCCCACATACGTGAAGGTACAGAGCTGATTTGCTTGTACAAACCCTTCTGCAGGTCTTAATCTGTAATAAGTCTTCCCAATAAATCTGAAAAACCACCAGAGCCTGGTTCTGTTTCTCTCTGGTTGGGAGATTCTGGGTTCATAGCCATGTGGAGAGGAGCCGTGTGGGGCCCTACACCCTGGGCACCATTTGGACAAAGGTTACGGGGATTGGAGGGCGGCAATACGAGTGTTCCTAGCAGAAGGTACCCCACGAATAAAGGCCTGGAGGGGAGGAAAGCATGAACCCTTTTGAGGAAACAGCACGTCACATGTATTTTCTGGAATGTGGGGGGTTGCCATCTCCTGGGCCCCTTAGCGTGCCGCAGAGCTGTCCACCATCATCGGTAGCCCTGGTCCCTGTTGCATTCTCCTCTTCTGCTGTCCCGACCTCAGAGGCTGAGCTCACGGGGCTGCCACGGCTCTCTTCCCGTCCACTCTCACTCCACACTCCCCAGGAACCCCAGCAACCCCCAGGGCCCCAGTTACTCTCTACAGTGGTGCTGTCTGGTGGAAATTTCTACAGTGATGGGAATAGTCCAGATCTGCACTGTCTACTATAGTTGCCATGAGTCCCATGTAGCTATAAAGCTACCGGATATATGGCTAGGTGAGTGAGGACCTGAATTTTTAATTGTAATTAATCTTTATTTTCTACTTTAAAGTTGTGAAACATGTATAAAATTTGCCATTTTAGCCATTGTTGTGTACGATTCAATGACATCAATTACATGGATAGTGTTGTGCAACCATCACCATCTATTTCCAGAACTTTTTCATCATCCCAAACATAAACTCTGTACTCAGGTTTTTAAAATTAAAATTAGTTTAAATTTAAATAGTAATATGTGGCTAGGAGCCACGAGATTGGACAGCGTAACCCTAGAAACCAGTGACCTCCAAATTAACATCTCCAGGCTAGACCTCCCCTCTTCCTCGAGCCTCAGTCATGGATACCCAACTGCCTAATGGGCACATCCATCTGGGTGCTTTGCTGGCACCTCGAACTTCACACCAACTTTCCAAAATCGAACCCACTGTATTCAGCCTTAGTTCCCAACATGACTTCTTCTGGGTTCCCTTTCTTACAAAATGGCAGCACCGGCCACTCAACAGCCTGAGCCAGAAACCCGGAGTCACCTCAGACATCTCTCACATTGCTTCCACAGCAAATTATTTCCAAGCTCTGCATTCTGCTTCCTCCAAGTATCTCCTCTGGGCTGGCTCCCTCCTCCACACTGTCTGACCTTGAATCTCCTCTGCCTATCTCTCCACCACCACGCACCTGCCTGTCCCCTTCCTAAGCCCCTGCTGCTGGAGGCTGGCCAGGCTCCCAGCCTTGCCCTCAGCACTGAATGCTTGGCAGGCCTGTAAGGCCTCACCATTCAGATGCTGCCTGGTGCCCACCCCACCCCCAGTGTAAGAAGCCCAGAGGGGTGTTCTCTGTGAAGGACAAGACCTCGACAAGCTTGGGAAAATCAGAACAAGGAACAGGAGGAGGCTATTCAGGCTCCTAGGACATTCCCCGCCAAGGCTAGCCAAGAGGCAAGGGGGAGCAGACTTCCTGCGAGGGGAGCCCCACAGATTGGGACTCAAACTCTGGCTCTGTCACTCAACAGCTGTCTCAGTTTCTTATCTGTAAGAGGGGATTATGATTATCTCCCATCCTTCACTGTGCGATGAGGATTAAGCGAAATAATGCAGGGGATGGGGTCTGCCATGTCGTCGGTACCAGGTCAGCTAGCTTCCTTAGGGAGTAAAGGTTACTGGTCCCAGCTCACATAGGACACAGGAGTGGATAGGGAGTGCTGTGACAGCATCTTGGAGATTATTCCAAGAAGCTACAGATTTGTCAATTGGAGCTCAGAGACGAGCGAATGCCCTCCAGAAAATGTGGTGCAGGTGCTGCCTACAGAATGTCACCTTGGCTCCTGGGCAAGCCTTCTTAGCAAGGAGGTTTCTGTCTCTGGGCCTTTGTCACTCCTGATCATGGGGTGTGTAAAGGCACAACGTGTGCCCGCTAACTGCACTGCCTGCTGGGCCTCAGGCAAGCCCCACAGTGGCTACAGAGGGCTTGCTCCTTTCTCCCAGAGCCTGGCGGTCATTAAGTCATTCAAAAGCCGCGCAAGTTTTACCTGGAGAGGAATAAAGAAACTCTGGATTTGAGAAAGTGAGTCATCAGCACTAAATGTCTTAGCTGAACCTTCTGGTAGGTTTTTTTTCTGAAGGTTTCATTCTGCAGGCAGTCAGCACAGAGAGCGCCACTTCTGCCTTATTTAGTGACAATTCAGCTGTTCTCAAGACCAGCTCCCAGCGGGTGATCTCTGGACAGGGGGCGGTACCAGGCCCTCCAGCTAGAGAGAGGAAGTGGTCTGCTACAGGGATTTCTGTTTTGAAGACCCGCCCTGGGCTACAGTGAGCAGTGATCAGAAGCTGCGCCTTTGGACCAGGTCCTGTTTTGCTGGTGCTCTAGACGCAGTAAGCGACCGATTTCTCTCAGTAGCGCCTAGCTCAAATAAGGAGTTTCGAAATGGAGTTGTGGCGAAACATCCCCAGGGCGGGGTTGGGGGTTGTAGCGGGTGGAGGGTGGGGGGGTGGGGCACATGCAGACAAGGGGCAGGGGAAAGATGAGTAATGAACAAGCCTTAAATATGGACTCCCAGATCGGCCTGGCTGTGGGGCCTTAGACATTATTCGTCCTCCGCGACTTTACAGCTGGAGAAACTGTGGCATTGAGAAGAGAAGCAACTTGCTGAGTGTCACTACACACCGCAGTACCCACTGCATTTCCCACACAGAGCAGAGGTCTCTTCACGTGTGTGTGCTGTTCTCCAAACCAGTGTCTAATTCCCACGTGGAAATGCAACCTCAATGTAACTGCGCACACGCAGCACAGCTTTAGCATCTACATCTACAGATGCAGTAATCCTGGGCCCCAGCTGGGTATGGACACACACACATGCACACGCACACACACACGTGCACACACACGTGAGTGCGTGCTTTTAGGCAGGATGCCTAGCCATGCGCAGAAGTCTGGATCTTTCCGAGCACTCACTCATCCCTCTCGTGGGGGTTATGAGGCCCCCAGGGCTCCCCTGTGGCATTCTACAGAAAGCTTCGCTGACATAAAAATAGAACATTCAGGCATTTGGATGCACAGTTCTCACTCTCCTTCTAAGCTGTGGAAATCGTTCTATTACAGTGTTAGCTACATGGTTGTGAAAAGAGAATGCAAGAGAAGGTGGCAGAAGAGGGAGCAGGAGGCCTGGCTCCTCCGTCAACAATGACTCCAAGCAAGGCCTGGGCCTTGGGTCCTTGGGCCTGTAACCGCGCTTACTTACCTGACCAGGCAGAAGATACTCCCAGGTAAGGGCATGTCCCTTGTAAACATGGCTGCAGTTACAGACCATCAAAGGCTTGGAATCCATCAAACCCAACCATCCCCCACCTGTATTCCACAAGTGGGCCTGCTGAGGCTAAGAGATTCAGGTCGGTTCAACACACATTTTCTGACTATCTCCAGAGATCAACAGCCCCAAATGAGTGCTCCCTGTCCACCAGAAACATGAAGGTAGCACCATACTGGCCCCTTTATACTTATATGATTAGTCAAGCAATGGCCCCTACCTAGAGCTTTCTGCTCGCTCTAACTGCAGGTAAATCTGAGATGAGTACTCTAAACTTATGGGACTTGCTCTCATGGTCAAGTTGCTCTATTTGGTCCACATCCATGAAGCTGATGGGAGTCACCTCTCCAGATCATGTGCTCGCTTCAAAGACCACCCAGTGCTCTGGCTCACACTCGGGCCAAGCAGGGAGTTGGCAAAGTTAAGGTTGGGAGTGCCATACCCAAAGGCCCCAATTAACATCAGGCTGTTGAGCAAACCAGGCAGACTGCTCCTGGCAGGCAGAGGCCAGACTGTACCCCTCAGGCCCACCGACCTGGCAGGGATAGGAAAGTATTTACGATTCTACCTGCCTCACGCTAAATGCATCTCAAGCCATGTTTGATGATCTGCTTGCCTCAGAGCGTCAGAGAAGATGGCTCTTGAGCTAGGGTTGGCAATTTCTTCTTTTTTAATTGTCAATTCTAGTGCAATCAGTGCATCCGAATTATATACGTACCTCATTATAACTCTAGATGCCAGTCAGGGCACAGCCTGCAATCTGACTGTAAGGTGTGACTGAAGAGACCCCCTCCCACATATACATGCCCATCC